>NW_009702857.1:0-105876 GCF_000703405.1 Apaloderma vittatum
CTTATTGAAACTCACGTGATTGGCCTTGGCCATGCTGAGGTGAAATCTGAACCTGTTCACTTACATGACTTGCAGCAGGGTGTCTTCTTTTCGAGGCTTTGTGCTTGGGGAATTGCGTTGCCTAGGCCAGCCCATCAGTGCTTGGACAACAGATTCTCAGGACATGCTGGAAGACTCTTCTCATCCACTTGCCATCCGATTCAGTTGTTTTGCTTTGTTTTTAATTATATTTTCTTCCAGCATTGTTGTTTGCAGATTTACATTTCTGTCTCTAATAAAGAGCCATAGCAACAGGTATAGAGATTAATCAGATAAATAAATGATACATTTAATGTTCATTCTTATGTACAATTCCATTAAAATGAATAACTCTAATAAGCACCTGGCAGGCATGTTTCAATGCTTGCGTAATATGCCAGAAGTACAATGCTCTGGTAGAGGATAGTGTATTTCAAGTCCAGGTGATTAATTCTTTCTTTTCACTCTTTGAAAGAATTAACTGTTGCCCTGGATTCTGTCATTTAAAAGCCTCTGAAGAACAGACTTTAAACGTGATTTTGCATAAGTGCTTCTGCAACCTCTCTCACAATAGTTTGTGTACCTTGCAATTGTCCATTAAAAGGATGTGACTCAGAGTTGTCATGGGAGATTAAACCTCTTTTGCCTTTAGCTCACTTCAGAAGAAAGAAGTGCACAGTGTAGATTTTGCCTGTCTTTAGATAAATAATAAGGTGGATGTTTTTTAATGGAAGATATTTTCACAAAACTGTCCATCTGTGTTTCCAAGGCACAGTGGAAGTAGTGTTTTGTCCTCTGGTTGTTAGGTGTTGAGTTTATGGTCACATCAGCTGGCTTCTTTGAATGGTCTTGTTGAAGGTGAGCTGCAGACAGTCCTGATTTGCATACAGAGCTGAGAATTTTTACTTTTTAGGTCTTCAGTATTAAGTCCTCTATTTTTTTTCTACTCTCTACTAATAGGTGATTAACATAGAGCTCAATTTTGATTGATAAATACTGTGTTTAAGAAAGAACATTTCATGGCAACCTCCCCATAATAAAAAATACTCCTGTGACCTCTCTTCGCTGTTTAACGCCTGTGCTACCATGAGTGGTTTCTCCTCTCTCCCATTGATACTAATTTTATTTAGCCTGGCTAAAGAAACGAGAATTGACATTGATGGTTCTTCACGTAATTACTCTGTGATTACTGAAACTCTGAAGGAGGAATGGCAGCTCATGTCAACTTACTTTATAGCTTTATTTCATAGTATATGATACCATAACCTTGATGTTAATATTCAGCTAGTGCTTTGTAGCACCCAACCTTTCAAGTTGCTCACAACAGCATTACTTTGATTTCATTTAACAAAGACAAACATATCTTTCATTAGCCTTTGAGGTACATAGTTTCGTGCACTGTTTTTCTTAAATCATTGAATTTTGTGACTTTCTTGTCCTTTTATCTTTGATTTTTTTTAATTGTTGTTGACACAGAGATTGAATTTTTTATTAATAAATGTTTCTTCTTGTGAGCCCTGTGCTTATCTAGAGCAAGGAATAAACAGTTTTTCTAAAAAAATCTAACATTCTGAGGTCATTTGAGAGACATTTGATTCTGCATGTGTGTATTGTGAGCATGCATGAGTGCTCAGTTTTAACTGACTTATTAACTGAAATAATTGATTTATCATGAACTTAGAAATAAGATTTTTGGAACATACAGACCTTGCTTGAGTACAGCATTTTATTTGGGCTCAGAAAAGGTATTTCTTATATGCCAGGTTCCTGGCATTAGTATGATGGTCTGAACCTAAGATTGTGAAAGAGCAAAGAAGTGAATATGACCTTTTTTTAAAAAAAAAAAGAAAAAAAGAAAGAAGACTTTGTTATGTTTCTTAGGGATGCAAATCTCTTTATGACAGTTTTCTTCTAGTACAGTTAATGTTAATTAGATGTTTCATATAGGTATTTTTTGTAATGTTATGCATTTTACAGAAGTGAGCTAGGGTCCTACTTTCACCCCAAGCTCTGAGGCATGGCAGGCTCTATGGGGATCTCCTCCTTTATTCCTCTCCGAAGTGGTAAAGGGCAATGTGGTCACTGGAGAGAAAAGGCAACGATACATTGGGAAGGAATTACTCCTAAATGGTTATATCCATGTCTCTTCCCAGCTTTTGCCTGCCTTCCCTGTCAGGATGATGACTCTTGGAGGAAGAGGCTGCTGCCTGTCATAAGCACGGATGTCACTTTGAACAGCCAGAGGCTAATTCGTCATAGCTCCCAGGCACAGATGGGATCTTAATACATCAAAACTTCAATTCTGTTTTTTAAAGCATTTAATGAAAATGGGAAGATATCAAAAGAGACTATTCAATTTAGTGTTCACATCAGATGTGCTGTCTGAAACCATTAAAAAAAAGAAAAAGATTTGGTTTCAGATGCTCAAGTTATTCTATTATATGGTTACAGAATTAGGTTTTTTGACAGAGAAGGTAACTAAGCACTGGAACAAATTGTCATGGGAAATGACAAGACTCGATATCTGAAGACAACGTTCGTTTTCAGACATTGGCTAGGGTGCTGATTTGGAAATTGGGAAAGAATATGTTGGAGACTGAAGAACTGCCAAGTCAGATATGGGCACTCATAGTGCCTCCGTCAGTACATGTGGGTAAAGCTGGTGGCTGTTTGTGGAAGAGGCTTATCTGAGATTTCCACAGCTTGCACTTGCCACACATTTTGACCATAAAACCAAAACTACTCAACGAAGCTCTGAAGTCTCGAGAGGCTTGTGACAGACATTTAATAAGATGATACTTTTTTAGTTCCTTTCGTGAAGATGCAGCCTGTAGTGCAGTATTTTGTTACAAATGGATCCCAGTGAAGTGCTTCTTTCTGTAACACTGTGTGAATTTGGGATAAGTTTGGGCTTGTTTTTGTTTCATTTAGTTATTACAACTGGCAGGGGAGAAGAACACTATTCCTGTAAGTTTCTGTAGCAAAAAATGTTACGTAAAACATAGTCAGTTGATGATATTCATATTTGGAGTATATAGCTGCAGGACATCACTGAATATATAAAACTTTGATTTTCAGCACAATTTGATAACTTAACCTCTAATACACAGAGCGAAAGACCTATGGGTCAGCCTAATTGAGAGGAGAGTTACATGTTTCTATCAGTTCAGATGCTTTTATTCATGCAAGCTGGGGTAGCTTTCAGTATGTTTCTGTTGCATAACTGGAAATATTTGCACATAAATAGGCATGTTGTTGGAGTGATCAGCTAATGAGGTGAAAATAAATTATGACCAAATTTTCATGTATTAATTTATTTTCTGCTTGCAGCTGAATGCTCTACATCTATTCTTATTAGTTATAAATCCCTACCCATGTTTTAAGCTGCAAAAGTGCTGTAAAGGCACAGGCTATGAAACTGATAATAAAAATTTGCAGAGGATATATCATATCATGACATGGTCATTATGGGATATTTGACTTGACTTAATTAACATAAAATTCATAAATATCCATGGATTTGCAGAAGTCTAGGATTAAGGGCTGCAATGTGCTTTAGACCTGTGGGGATTTGAGAGCTTTTTGGGTTGTGTTAATAAACTGCATCTCTTGGGGAAGAGTGTTTGAATGCAGTGGAATGCTTTCCTTAATGGTGGCAATTTTGAGCATTACAAGACATGGAATGCCTCATGTCTCTTAGGTAAACTGCAAAAGTAATTCTTCTTAAAAGCATGTCTTATTGCTAAGCATAACATATTGTGGAAATGGAAATCTGCACGTGGATTAGACAGCTGATTGGTACAATGCGATGAATCCATTGGAGAATTTGGAGAGGATTTCATGTTGTTTGCAGAATATGAAGGGTATTTAATGGAATTTGGCTCTAATTTCTATAGTTTGTACAATTATTGGTATGTTAAGCACAGTGTTCTCTCTCTTGTGCAATATAATCTGTTTTTTAAATGTTTAGTTGCATATACTTGTATTTCTTACATATAATTTCCTCTCCTTTCTTGCCTAGTAAGATTAATTTATTTGAACTAAAGCAAATGTACTGCAGATTGTTCTTGTAGTACAGGACTCATGCTATTTTAAAGGAAAACATAATTTTCCTCACTCTTGCAAAAATACTTAAAATAAAAAGATAGAAAGCATCTCCCTGCTAAGCAGTGACAAGCATTGATTAATTTAACTGTAGCCAGACCCTGCAAGGTATAAAGGATACTATTGGTGCCATTTCCAGACTACCAGAAATGAGCTTTGTAACCTGTCTTCCTGTAATATGTTTTAATTGCAAAATCTTTCTCCCTAACATTTACTGTTCAGGCCAAACCTAAGACAACCAAACATTTTAGCATTTTCTGGTATACCAGGCTTTCAGCCTGGACATGGCTACATCCTGTATTGGCCACATGTTGGTGGCATACCCTATCTTAACAGATTTTTACCAGCATTGAATGAGTTAATAGGTTGTAGAGTCGTATCTGAGGCAGCAAGCAGGCCTCTGAGAAACCAGTTTTCATTGAAGCTGGGAAATGCAGAATAAGCATATTTCAGGAAGAAGAGAGAATTGGGTTTTGGTTTAAATTTGCAATCAGAGATATGCATTTTAGTGAAGCCCTGGCCAGAGGCATATTGCTGATTGGAGTGTTAAGGTACAAAAATATGCACATTTTCAAATTACAGTGCCCTTCCTCCATACATTCTAGAAGTCTGGGAGGTAATAAGATAAAGAAGCTGATTTGCATTTATTCTTCTGTCAAAAATTGTTAGAAGTCTTCCCTCTACTTTTACAGGTCAGGAAAGATTTAGGAGCAGAGCTGATGTGAAAACTGCATGTGTCACCTTCCAATCCCTCAGTGATTATCTATAACTTCATTACAGTTATTTTATTTAAATTGGGGTGGGGTTTTTTTTCTGTTTCCATAATGCTCCAGTCACTCAGTCATGGATGCAGTACCTAGTTAGAAGCCTGAACCATAAATTCTCAGTCTCATGAGCCAGAGAATTCCAGGGATTTAAGAGTGAAACAACCTTATTGTAGTTACAGCTAAACTGATTAGATCAGAGTGGACTTATAGGCAATAGAGTTGCAGGAAACTGCTTGCTGAGTCACCCTGTGGTCTCCTCATAAAGGAGACATAGAAAGTGTGCTCTAAAGGCTAGTAAAAATTGCAACAAGTACATTGCAAGCACAGAATGAATGACTTCATAAACAGGTCTATAGCATAACTGGAGTTTCCAGGCCATATAATCAACACTTAACAAACCTTTTTTGGACTTGTAGATGTATTTCAGTGTGCAGACACCATGGGTAGAGTATCATAGCCCACAATTATATTTTCTTCTGAAGCTACTCACTCTACAAATCATTTTAGCACCAAAATGAGCAGTTTCCATCAATCTTGCTATCCTTTTTCACAGCATAATTCACTTTCACGGCTCACTTTTCGTTTACAAGTCTCAAGAGTTGCTCAACTCCTCTGGCTTGGATGCTGCTAACGAAAAGTACCAACAGGGAGAAGGTAGAAATGAGTCTGTGAAACTGAATTTAAGGAAATTGTACTGTGCAGTGTGGGAAAATACAGGTAATTTTGTAGTATGATTGCCTTGTTTGTTTCTTATCAGCCAGTGCTGTAACTTGTTGAATCATCTCAGCAACAATTATGTCAGTAGTAGAACACAGGAGGAAGTGTAAATATTTCTGCAGAGCTTGAGTCCTGTCTCCTTTTTGATGCAATTATCCAGACAAAAGGGAAAAAAAAAAGGTCAGTTTGTAATTCTGTGATTTTGAGCACTAGTAAGTCAGTGAATGGATTTAGAGTGTAAGAGAAGTTATGAAGAAGAATATAACTAGCAACATCTTGAAAACTAGGACTATTACAGATGTGACAAGATGTTCATGGGTATTATAGTGCTTGGCTACAGAAGTCAAAGAATGGGATTTATTAGCATCATACAGTGACAAACAGTAAGAGCTGGAGCATGGGGCATACAAGCGAGGATGCTGAGGAAGGAGATCCCTGGTGAGAAGTTATCTGAGCCTGAGCCGGTCTGAGGGCTTGGTGGGGAGTGTAGATAGGACAAGGAAGATGGAAAATGAGGCTGTGGGCTGGAAGTTGAGAGACGAGTTTAGCTGTAAGGGAAGTGCAAAAATCGCAAGTAATGCAAGGGAGAGAAAACAGATGGTTTGGGAGAAAGGTGATGACGACTGGAAAAGGGCATGGAAGAGTAGCTGCTGAAGGAAATTATGCACTGGTGGTTTTCCTGGCTTTGACTGAATCTGGCTTGGAGGTAGTAGAACTGCTGCCAGCCACACTTTTCAGATCTTCCTGTCCATAGGAAGCACAATGCAAAAGTTGGTGACAGGCCTGTATCTTTTGTATGATTACTTGAAAGTCAGTAATTTTAAAAAATGAACAAACAAAAACCCTCAGAAAAAAAAACAACAAACAGAAGACCAACAAAGCCAAGCTTTTAGGTAAAAATCAGTGGCTATCTTCTTAAGGCAAAGAAATAAAGTCCAGTAGTGGTCTCTTGAGTTAAAAATACGTCTTGTAAGTACAGAGAAGAGACTTGGGTTGTCATGAAAAAGGCTGAGTTTGGTAATTGTGGGGGTTTGTTTTGTTTAGAAACTTGATAACCCATAAACAGTTGGGTCTGACCATGTAGCTCAACAGAGTCATAAGAATTACATTTCACTTGGTGGGTGCCCAGTTACAAACACATTGAGCATTTTTAATCCCCTTTCTCTAACAGAGGCTCATCATTTCTTGCTTCTCCCAAGTAAGAATAGGTTTGTTTAAGGAGGGAATATCTAGTATCTATTCATATTACTAAATACCTGGGACAGTTGAAATGCCTTGTTTTGGCTAAGCAGCTGTCACCAAGTCTTCTCTGCTGTCACCAAGTCTTCTCTGATTCATCTATCTTATGTGGTCTTATTTAGTGATGCTAATTATCTAAATATCTTCACTTGTTTCTAATGCAGTTACATCACACTGATGAAGAGTTGCTCTACTTGAGGAAGAACAAAATGTTTCGTTTTCTTCCAGTTCTTTTATTGTTACGGTGCCTATAGATAAGATCCTAGTGTTCTTAGCTTTCAGATTAATTCATTCTCAAGTTCCTGGTGTCATCAGGCTGCTTGTAGTAAATAATAACGAATCATTAGATTTGGTTAGCCATGTTATCTTTTGGGGTGGATCGTGGCAATGTTACATGTTAGGTCTATCACCTAATCGCTTCAGTAACTCGTTATTACAGGATCAGATGCATTAACTATCAATAGCAGTGTCAAATCAGTTATGTGACTTCAGTTAAGAGAGACAAGTGTTCTTAGTGAATTGAAAAAGACTTGACTGCTAGACTGAAGCTTTAGTTACTATCGGGACTCTTTTATTCATCTGCAGAATCTCTTTCCAAACCCCAGTTCATGGCATGTATGAAAAACAAAGTCCTAGTGAGTACTTTTCTATGACGATTAGACACCTGATCATTTTAAAGTTGAATGTTTTCAGTAAAATACATTTGACAGATAAGGACTATCTAATTGTTGTTTTGAATATCTTGTTTCTAAATCCCTGATTTTGACAGGAATATGATTAGGTAAAGCAAATTCAATCCTCACTGCCAGTATTTTTGTTAGTATTTTGCGCGTATTATGAATCAGTGAAATAAGCTCATAATTGTTGCCTTTTCCTATGTCTGTTCCTAGCTTGCAAATAAAGACATCTAATAGCGTTCCTAAGAGCTCCTGGCAAATTATCATTCATGGCAGTGGTACCATGTAGTGTAGTGCAGAGAAGACTTAAGTAAAATTATTTTTACTTTAACCTGAGTTAATGTTGGTCACTGTAGCATAAGTGAATACAATTAAATTCTAACAAGCTGATTAAGAAATGCTATTGTTTTACCAATCTAAGCGTAAGTTACTGCTAGAGTTTTGACTGTATCAACTGACCTTTCAAAATTCCCTTTTATATAGTGTTCAGGAATATCCTCTCATAGAAATACCGTCCATTGGGATACTGCTAGGAAGATTAATTACTGCACAACACAGCTATATTAACTGCAGTCATTAAATATTAATATACAAAATATTAACTGTTTTGCTATCTAAAACATAATTAAAACAGTCATCCCAACTTCCTGTATTTTGGGAGTTTTTTTAATACAATGATGAATTCTGCCATCACCATGTGATGGATAATCACTAGCTGAGTACTCTTATTTTCTGCTTACATAGTAATATACATTTGAAGCAGAAGTATCCTTTCTTGACATCATCAGACAAGGTCAATTAACAGTAACAAAGGCACTTTTCTGAAGACTTGCAACAAGAAATCCTTGAGAGGTGAAGGTCACAGTAAAACTTACCATAAGCATGTACCTACACATCAGTTCCCTGATGTAATGCTGTGGTCCCTTTGGCTTCAATACTCAGACAGTACCTGGGAATTGTGAAGATTTTTTCATTCAGTGAAAAAGTCATGAGTGCAAGCTAGATGGTAACCTCATAGGCACGTTTTTTGTTTTCTTAATAAGTTTTTTTTTCCACCAGAACACAGAAGGCAACAATAGCAGGCAGTCTGCAAGGCCCACAATTCTTATATTTCTATAATGATTGCATCAATTTTGTTGAGTTTCATGATGATTCTTCATGGATTCCTGGTAACTAAGTTTCTGACATGTGCAAACTAAAACAAACTTTCACACCTTGCAATTCAGGTCCTTATTTCTCACCTTGATCTACAATATGCTAGGTACATGTTAAGGAGTGGGGGTGGTAGCTCCTTTTTCTCCAAGTTGCCCAAATGTATGCATTTTAGCAACTTTTTTGTTCTTGCTTAATATAAGCATAATTCTGAGGATGAAGATTGTTTTGTCTACCTACCCCTGAGCTGGTTGGTGGGACTTTCTTTTCACAATCTGTGGAGAGAAGTGCCTGCTTCTCTCCGTTGACTGCAAAGAGAGGTTATACAGCTCTGACCGCAGTTGCCTGCTGCACGGAACTCTAAAACAATCTGCTGTAGCCTCATCCCCACAATACTACAAGAATCTATTATTAATTTGGCTTAGAGTCACTAGGTGGCAGGCATTGCCACTTTCCAACATAACAGGGCTAAAATTACGCCTCTTTTGTCACCTTCTTTTCAGCAGTAATGGCTGTGAGATGTCAGTAGCTTCCCTATCCCACGGAACTCCCTGCCTCAAGCAGTGGGCCAAGCTTCACACCAGCCAGCTTCAGTCCTTTCTGATACTGAATTCTAGCAGTGTCTGAATGCTTCTGTTTTCTTGCTCCTCTCAGTCTCTAGTAACCTCATTCTTTGTGTTTCTATAACTCATCATGATACCAGCAGAAGGACATGTGTTAATATCATTCAAACCTGGCTATAGCCAACTGGGATGTCAGTTTTGTTGCCCTCCCCAGTGTTAAATAGCACTCTGCTTGCTCATTGCTTTTCCTTCGCTGGTGAGCAGCTCATGAAGAACTGAGCCAAACAGTGTCATTTGCTTGTCCCTGCACTGTTTTCAACCTCTTGGCCACTTCATTATGCAGATTTGTATGTGTCAGAGGCATTTCCCCTGAATGCTTCTGAAGCCTTGGGTCAGTGGTTCAGGTTGCTGGTAATACCTTATTTTTAGATATAATCCCTAACCCTGCACACATTTTTTATTTTATTTTTTTAATATATTGCCTATGTTATAAATCAGTGTATTTAGGTCAAAATAATCAAAAGCACTAAATGACATGAATTTAGGTCAAAATAATCAAAAGCACCGAATGACATGAATTTCCAGATACGGATGCCAGTAGCTGCTAACGTAAAGTTAAGATATGCAGACCTGGTGCATCGATCTAGCTGTCGGGTATTTGGCATAGTAGTAAAGCCTTCTTCTTACTCATTATCTTCAGCCATGACTGCCACCCAATCTCATATCATATTGTTGCATGTCCGCTGTCTCATAACCTTTGTGGACTTTCTTTTTCATATTTGCCAAATCCTTCAGTTCCATTTCTATCATTTTAGCACAGTATTCTTTACAGAAGTTTTTTAACAAATCCATCTAGCATCAAAGTGTTTCAGTAGGTCTTCGTCTTTGCATCTTGCTGACTCACCATGGCATTTGACAGGGTTGGCTATGGAAAATGTGATTCATCACATGCTATTGGAGTGGAGCTGACAGAAGACAGAATGACATTTTTTTTAGACACGGTACAGCCTAGGCATTCCCTGGTGATTGAAATACTGTCACAACAGATATTTTGACTTGTAGACAATACTGATGTTCTCAGATATTTGTGCATCTTTTGAACAACATTTCTCAAAGAGACCAAAATGTCCAATGTCTATACATTTTCCTATCAAGCCATTTCCTATTGATGTTTCCTGTGATGTTTCAGTACACATCGCTTCTGAGAATAGCAAACACTGTTTGCCAGCTGTTGAGTGCTATGACTGGACTTCTAGCATGTGGCTGCAACATATACTTCAAGGCCTCTTTTCGTTGCGTGTGAGCAAACTTTATTGTTTGTTTGTTAAGTTTTATTGCAGCGTGGGCAGGGAATCACAGCTATTGCAGCAAAATACACAAATTTGCCTGCAGTGCTAGATTGTCTTATTGACAATTTGCCTACATTAGACCTTCTCAATGTTTGGTCCATAAGAAAAATGCTAGACTGTCAAAAATTGGAGCTATATGACCCTCTGAGGTAACCTTAGAATACTTATTTAAAGGCCTGCTATAGTATTCATAGAATTCGGACAAGGTTTTCATATTTGATTGTACTTGTGTTGGCTACTAGAAAAAGCCTTAAAGTCTTACAGCACTGTTTTTTGGTTCTTTTTTGTGGGGTAGGGGTAGGTGGGGAACGTGACTGAAGGGGGTTTGTATACAAGTATGCTACTTAGAATTTTAGCTCATGATGGGTAAATGTTTTGCAAAGAGGAAATGTAAGGTTACTGCAATACTAAACAGGTAGTTGAATGAGTCTTATCTGATGGATGGCAGAATTGTACTGTCTGAGCTGCTGGTTTTGCATTATTCCCAGGAGGAGGAGGGATTGAAGGTGTCCTACTCTGCCTGTACTTTGCAGATTCCATTGGTGCTGTTTCCTTGTGTCTTCTAAGAGAAAAGGATCCTAAAACTGCTGGCTTGGTGCCAATAACATGACTGATGCACATTATGGTCTGCCATTTTCGTAATCTGGAACCTGATGGAATGACTAAGCAGAAGATAGTTGGGTTTGGTTTGGTTTGTTTCTTTTCTTTTCTTCCATGAGTACTGTAGTTTCAGAAGGACCGATGCGCTTCCGTGTCAGAAGTGATGGCGAATCTTAAGCCTCTGGAGGAATAGTGTTTCATGGGCCATGTAGTTAGATAAACAGCTGCCAGCGAAAGCCCTGTTGTTTGTATGTGACCTGCACATGTAACAAGAGACTCTGTCACATAACATTTTCATGACAAACAGATAAAGGACAGGAGAAGAAAGAGAGGCACAAAGTGTATTAAGTAACCATAATCTTCCAGAGTGTCTGGAAGAGCCAGGCCATCTTGGTTCCAGACTACTAACCCATCTGTGAAAGGCTCCTCCAGTTGCAGAAAAGTCCCTGGGGGAAAAAAAAAAGAACCTATGCATGTCACAACCACAACTTTCCTGGCAATTACAGCTCTTGTTGTGGTAGACAAAAGATATTATGCCTCAACCTCAGAAAGAGCTTTGTTGGCAGTGCCCTTTGTGGATTAACCTTAGATTAACATGATGATGTTGTAAGCGGGGGCTCTGTGTGTGAAGAAGTGATGTCTGTTTTGTATATTGCTTTGTAAAACTCTTTGTAGCATTGCAAAAGGAAACCAGAAAAGTAATTAGAAATGGTGAGGTGCCACCAGTTAAATATAATGCTTCTGTAACACAATAAAACCATAAAGGAAAGGTGTTAAAATGAGGTGGAATCTCCTGAGGTGATTTTATCCTTATCCCTGAAACAATCTTCACTATATCATTTCCCTAATTGCTTCCTTTGACAGAAGATCACAGCCTCTATGTACTCTAGTTCAAGGAGTTTTTCTATTCTCAGTATGGGTCTAGGTTTTATTTATTTCAACTCAACAGAGACTCCCAAAGGAAAACAAGATGAACAATTTTTTTTCTATCAGCCCTTTGTTATTGGCAAAGAGAAGGAATGGTATGTTTGAACAAATTATGGTTGGCTGAAGACTGGAAAGGTGAGCAGTGTTTCTCCAGAAGAAATAAAAATGCTCTGTGCCTTGTGTGTTTATGCCAGCAGTAACTGCTGAGTCCGCAAACATCAGTTCTTCATTGCCAAGCATAACATAATTACCAAACTGAGTAAGAATTCTGTGGTCTGGCCCTCATTTCAGCAAATGATTTTGTAATTTGTTTTGAACCCTTATTTAGGAATTGCTACTTTTCAAAAATTTTGCACAATTTTCTGCAGTTAAGATGCTTTTCAGAGGAGGAGGAGGCTGCTGAGGATAACATCCTTAAGATTATTTCCAGTGATAACCTAAAGGAATCACATTACGCTCTCATGAAGGTAGCAGCTGACACCAGATTTGGGGAACAGTGATTGATGATGGGGCTGCCATTCAGAAGAGCCTAGGCAGGTTGGAGTCTGGTGTCAACATTAGAAAATTCTATTAGAAGAAATTTGAAGTCCTACTCCTGGGAAGGAAGAACCTTCTGCAGCAACAAAGGCTGGGAGCAGCTCAGGAGTAAGGTCAGCAGAGGAGCACAGGATAGTCAGGGGGCTGGAGGACATGTGGTGACTAGCCTGAGACCTAAGATTATCCTTTCTTAATACCTATGAGGAGATGATTAAGAAAATGGAGCCTGGCTTTTCATCATTGGTGCATGGCAGGAGGTTGAAAGGCAAGAGAAATAAGTTGAAGCAGGAGAGGGTCCAGCCGAATAGGAAATGTTCTGTCATCATGAGGATGATTAACAGTGGACCAGGCTGCCCAGTGAGGTTGTGCAGCTCTGCCCTACGAGGCTGTCAGGATCTAACTGGATAAAGGCTGGTCTCACAGCTGGCCCTGCTTTGAGCAGCAGATTGGACTGAATGAACTCCTTAGGTCCTTTCCAACCTAAATTACTCTGTGATTCCATGATATATTTCAGCATTGACCTTACTGGAAAAAAATGTCCACATACGTGAAACATCCTGAACTGGAAATGGAGTCAGGGTTTCTAGCACTGATGAATGGGACATTACATGGAAAAGAGGAGTGCACAGTACCTTCTGCAGCTGATATTCTGAATGTGAATCATCCTGGGGTAAGCTTTTCATTTGAATCTGATCCAAACGGGGTGAAACATTATTTGGCATTTTTTCTTATTAGGCCTGCCAGGTTTTGAAAACCTAGTTGAGAAAAACCAAACCTATTACTAAATATCAGATCATCTTCACTAATTCTAAGAAATGAGAGAGTGTATACAAAGCCCACAGAAATAATTGTTAAATTCATTCAATTTGTCATAAAATGAGGTACACATTGATAGCTGAACTCCATCAAGCCTGTAAGATACTAGAATGTAAGAGAGAAGTTCTAAGTTGATTATGCTAGATGATGAGGCTGAATCAAGAAGTGTGTGCTGACACCAGCAGGCATGAGCTCATGACAAACTCATATCCAGCTGGAGGGGAGGAAAATAAAAAAAAAAAAGAAAGAAACCCAGGGGCAGCTGTCATGAAGCAGCCACAAAAACAGACAGGGCAGCTACAAAAAACCAAAATTTATTGTAACCTGCAGTCCACTACGCACTCTGACAGACAAAGTATATTACAGATTCGGATGCAAGTTGGGAAATACCACTACACAACTGGATTTAGGAATTCGTGACTATTCCTCTGGAAATATGATTGAACATGTGTACACACTCACTCACTAAAAGGGAGTGACCTAATAGCGGCCTTCCGATACATGAAAGGCTGGAAAAGGACTTTTTACAATGGCCTGTAGTGCTAGGACAAGAGGCAATGGCCTGAAACTGCAAGAGGGTAGATTTAGATTAGATACAAGGAAGAAATTCTTCACCATGAGAGTGATGAAGCACTGGAACAGGTTGCCCAAGGAGGTCATAGATGCCCCTGGAGGGTTCAAGGCCAGGCTGGATGGGACTTTGAGCAACCTGGTCTAGTACGAGAGAGGTGTCCCTGCCCACAGCAGGGGGGCTGGAACTAGATGATCTTCAAGGTCCCTTCCAACCTTAACCACTCTATGATTATATTCTATAATTCTATGAAAAATCTCTCCCTTAAGGGTACCCAGCAAATCACTCGCCCACGGGGGCAGGCAAGGACTCTCTCAAGGATGTCTCCGGAAGTCTGACTCACCAGTGGGGGGTGGGGGGTGCTCTCAATCCCAGGAAGTTTCCTTGGACGTCATCATGATCCAAGGGGAGGAGGTGCCCAACTGCAGACCTGCTGCTCTGAGGAGGACCCACTCAAATTGGCTCTTCAGTGAGGCCCTGTTTATACCCGAGTTGAGTCTGGCTGTGGTCAAGTTCCAATTGGCTCAGGAGCCAGTGCACAGACGACACGGTAAACAAAGTCATCAGGCCTCAAGGGCTGTCCCTGCCAGGTCCTTGGAGCAGGTCTGTTGTCAGATCTCTCGCAAGGCCTGTTGTCTGGGAGGATGTAACTGCCATGTGATTCATATTCCAAGTAAATGGACCTTAGATTTTATGACGTGCAAACATCTCCTCTGGTAGGGAAAAATTCTTTCCCAAGATTTGCATTGGACAGCTGTTTGTCTTTGAGGAGAGACAGCTGCACTGAGAGAAACACAATTTCTGCCTTTTCATTTTGGATCTGACTTCGGTCCTGAAAAGAATTGTGTGGATTTCAGGGGAAGATCAGGAAGTGGCGTAAGTGAATAGAGGTTTATGTAACACTGAGAAGCATAGAATATTTCATACAATTATCTCAATATAGTATCTGTAAATATTACACCTTCAGGAATTATCTTAATAGAAACAAATAGAAACTATTCTTTGTCTTAACCAGTTTTTAAATGAAGGAAAGTAAGTTTCAAAGCATTTTAACTGGTTTTTGTTACGAGATCACTACACCCTCCCTTTTCAGCAAGATGTTACGTGGCTGCTGGGCAAATGCTTTTTTAAAATTAATTTGTGTGGCTTCAGAGTCATTAGACTTACATTATTTGCATTGAAAGTAGAAAAAAAATGGTTCTTGGAATCCAAGAAGGCGTAGGGTAGTTAGAGCTGCAATTTAATTCTTAAGTGTTAAATTTCAAATATGTCCTGGATGTGAACGGCTTGACTTTCTCTTGATGCTAGCTGAGGGAGATTTAAATCACTGTTTCCTATTTAAATCCATAAAGCACAACATAAGATGGCAAAAAGAGCTTTCCTAACATGTCCCCTTCCAAGGTAGCTGAGAATATTTTGATAAATGATAGCATGAACCACAGTTCTGTACAGTCTTAGATTTTTTTTTTTTTTAGCAGTGCATTCTCACTCTTATCAGGGAGAAAAATAGGAAAATGCAGCACAGCTTTTATACATTTGAAGTTCTCCTGTAAAGCCTGTTGAAGGCATTGATGGACTCTGTGGTAATTTAAATGCCTGTGTATCAGAACAATGTTTGTGTTTCTCAGAATGAGATGTGATAATCTAAGATAGATGCATGAAATGGAGTTGTCTGTTGGGTTGAGAATTTTAAGCAACTTTTTACTCTCTAAGCCAAGAGCAGAGCTCACTGGGAAGTCAAAAGTTTTCCCCAGAAGAAACTTTGAGTGAAAAAGCTGGGCTTGGATTTTCCCAAGGAAGGAATTGATAGTGATTCAGCACAGAAGCAGTTGAAACTGTGAATTCAAAACTGAGAGAAAAAAATAAAATAAAAAAAGAAGCAGAACAAAGTAAAAGTATTATGGTAACAAAAATTATATTTTCAGATGGTAAAAATGTTTCTGTGGAGGCATGTGGACAAGTCCTAACTGACTGGCAAATATAAGATTTGCTTCTGACTTTTGACATATTTTGTTACTTCAGAACTAATTTGCTAGTAAAAGAAAATTATGAGGGATTTAAATATTTTGTGCCATGTTATGGAGCTGCTGGTTTGCCTGTACCTCTGTGGTATGCTGCTGCTGTGACAAACAGAGTAGTCCTTACAGACTGAGCTCCAGCGGAGCTGTGCCATGGGCACAGAAAAAGAAAGCTTGATCTGTCTGTCAAAGGCTGCAAGGAGGAGCAAAATCTGCAATTTTGTCCTTGGAGTCAACTCGGGTTCACAGCAGTACTTGTACAGATACTGGTGTATTCATTCAATTTCTTGTTGCCTGACATGTTTTAAGCACGGCAGGGCCAGGGACATAGGCTCCAGTGAAACCAGGGTGAGCACTAACTCGTGAGACTTGAAAACAGACAGATAAACAAACTTTCTAACTTTTAACTACGCTTGTCAATAAAAGCTGTGAGCACAAAGGCCAGCTACCACGGCAGAACCCACATCCATGCTGATGAACAGCCTGCTAATATAGACATTCATCTTCATAGGCACTGTTTATTTATGACATGTTGTCTGTGATTCTGTTCTCTCATTCCAGTATAACTATTGACTAAGCTGAGTGCTGAAGTCAAATCCTTTGTCGACAGTTTTGCGCTCTTATTTGTCTGATTTTAATTAAGGTTACACCAGGATTTATTATCTCATAGTGGGACTAGTTTTCAGGGAAATTTATTGTGTTGCACTACTGTGTGACAATGCCATTCAAATAGTGGTGCCTTTTATTCAATGCAGCTTCCTTTTCTTACTCCAACAATAATGAATTTAAGGGTGGCAGCGATCCCTACAGGAGAATTTTTAATGTTTATAATCCATAAAGGCAAGGGACAAAATAAGTCTTCCTTACCCGATTAAAGAAATTGTTTTCCTGTAGCTTCCCGGTTTATTCCTTTTCCTGTATTGTGGCCTCTTTTTTTTTTGATTGGTTTTTTTTTCATGTTTTGTTTAGTTTAAAAAAAAGTTGTTTAATACAATCAGGTTAAATTTTCCGAATCAAATGTGCAGAGTACTTAAAAAACCTCACAAGTTTTTTCCTAAAAAGTACTGGTAATTTAGGAATCTTCTGTCTATGGCCACTGATAGATTTTTTTACCAACTGCCAAATGACTCTTTGGATGCAAGAAATTTTTCTGACCTGGTTCTGCAAGTGAGAAATGACCTTGAAAATACAAGTAACGTAACAAACTCTCTAAGAGATGTGGTTGAAAACATGTTGATAGCCTGTTATAAATATTCATGGATACTGAAAATTTAACCACAGATCTAACTTCTAAGGTAAACAGTAAGTGTGGATTTTGTACAGGGCCACTATAATGAATTCATGGTTTTTTAGATGACCAGTCTTAGATTACATCAGAATAAATATATAGGAACTCCAAGAAAGCTGGAAAATTGGAGTGATTTCAGGCTACACAGATGTAGCTTGGAACAGAATTAGGTGTTCCAGGGTGTCATCTGAAACAGTACAGAGCTGAGTGTGGGGAAAATTTGGCTGCATAGGTCTAGACTGTGTGAAGCCCCTGTGTGACCTATTGTAGTTGTGGAAGTGAAAGTTCTTGCTGTACTTCTTCCTCCTAAATCATAACCTTTACTTTCTTCTTGCCTGCAGGCTGTGAGTCTGTGCTTTCTGATTCTGTGTAGTGCAAAGTGTGGTGTGCACCCGAGAATATGCCTATAGAAACATGATCTACAGCCCCAAAGAGTTAGAGTGAGTTCATTGGACACTGGTGCACGATTCATCAGATGGAGGTTAAGGATAAGACTAATTTGTTACTTTGCCTCCCCGTCTTCCTGATGATGGTCGGTTCAGTTTAGCAGTGAGCAAATGAATTGATTTTGAGTTGTTGTTGCCCTAAATAACAGAGGTGGTGTTGGCTACCTGATCAGCTACAGCTTTAGGAAGAGTCAAACCTTCACCTGGCTAGACACCAAGAGAGGCACAGCCTGGACCACGAGCAGCATAGGAAAATTTCTGAGGTTTTGTTTTCCGAGTATGTAATTTTCTCTCCATCCCTCATAAACTGTTTCAAATTGCTTTTTACTCCCCAAGTCTCAGCAGTGTCATCCTTGGAGAGCAAGTTACTTGTCTGCTGAAGAGAAATAGTCAGTAGGCTGTGCTGTTAGATGATCTTAGCATGTAACTGTGCTAGGCATGGTGAAAAAAGAAAAGATGAAGACTGCACAGGATTGTTGTGCTTTATATGTGGTGTCTCCTTCAGGGAAATCTTTCTTTCTGTGCCCATTTTCCTTCATAAACCTGAACTGGATGTAGAACAGCACAGCTACATTCCAGGCTTCTTCAACTCTGCAAATTCTTGGTTGTAAAAAAAGGGAGCACAACACTTCTTAATAGTGCTGAAAGGTGTTTGGCCTGTTTGTTTCTGTCCCACTTGGAAGTTAAAACCCCCCCACTTTCTACTGGGGATAAAAAGATACCAGCAGTAAGTGGAGATGGAATCCTCTGTGGAGCAATGTGGGAGACCACCTGAGGGTGAGCAGAGAGGGAGTGGATGTGTCATCTCCCATGGAAACCGCAAGGACTTTTACAGGATAAAATCTAAAGAGTGTGTCAGCTACCTGGTGCTGAGACCTAACCTCGAAAGCAGCACATGTACCCTAAGAATTAGGGACTTGCTTGACACCTGTTTCAGAGAGGATACTGATCACACTCGATAGCTTTAAACCAGGAACAATTTCTCAAGTGCAGCTGCCAGTCTTGAATATTAGTGATGGCTGAGACAAGAGCCATGCACTGAACATTTTCCAGTATGCCTCTTTTTAGCACTTCTGATACAGACATCTAGAGAATCAAAACTGTGGGACACATCCACAAATGGATGGGAGAGCCGTTTCCTTAGAGGAGTAGGATGGGAAAAGGATAAAGTGTGCCTTTAAAGGAAAGAGCATAGGTAAGGGCAAGAGGTAAAGATTGTTTCTGGAGAAGAATAGAATCTGATCTGCTTATCACAGAAAGGCTGGGAATGTGTCAGTCGCCCTGTGAGATGCACAATTTCCAGCTGTGAAACATGCTTTAGTAGCATGCTCTCAAACAGACCTTTTCTTAGGTTGGTTAATCAAATTTGAGAACCATTAATAAACTAGATGAGAGAAGACAGCTTACACTGGCAGGAAGATGTACTGGCAGTTCTTAGCAACCCTTTCTAAATTGAGTCATTTTGCTTAAATGCTTGAAGCAGGGGTTTGGAACACCCCATCAGCGGAGCTGGAGTGAGTGATCTGTGTGGTTCAGGGAACCTACCTGTACCTTTAGCTGATAACTCATTTTCCTGTAGGTGGGCTGTGATTCGCAGCACTGCCTCTGCTGCAAGGTACAACCTCCATTTCAGAATGTTCCTCTTTATTCCTCCCAAGGATACTTTTAGGTCCTGGACCTCACCAGAGTATGAGCCCGGAATGCATGGCTAGACTAAAGAGGAACTGAAAAGGAGCAGTTGTTTGGGGTGGTAAAAGGCAGTGACAGGAGGAACAGTGCCTCTAAAAGGTGGTGAGACTGGGACTAGGAGTCAGAGGTGATGCGGGATAAAATAAGTGTTGGAGTGTTATTTCTGTGAGGTTTAAAATTTCACACTGCTGAAAATTTGTTGGTTGTGATTACAAGCCACAACAGACAGACCTCTTCAGAATCTGGTTTCCTTGACCAGAAAGTCTAGATTTATCACTCAGCCACCTAAGTTGGATGTGTGAATATAAACAGTGTGAATTTTCCCTGCAGAGAGCAGTAGATGTATAAAGGTGTAAATAACAACACTTGTAAGAAGTTACATTAGTTATCTCATCACCCCATCCCTCCAGTTTCCCCTCTTGGAGAGCTTTGGCTGAACACTTCCATATGGGAGGTGCCTATTACACAAATCCAGGAAAGCTATATCCTGTGACCTTGTAAGTGTGAAACGGTATCTTCAGGCCATGTCCTAGCTGTGAAATCTAGCTTTCCTCGGTTAGCTGTGGGAATATCAGCGTCTCTGGTGCACAGGCATAGAGAGCTAATAGTGCGTCACTTCACAGCCCCTGTGGCATGGTTTTCTCATAATGAAAATTGAGAACAACCTACGCCACAGTGTGTGTGAGAAGGGGAGACAAGAAAAATCGCCAAATCTCCCATGCAACTCTGTTCTTTCATGTGCTAGATGTACACATCATTTTGTGACTGTGAATGGTAGATATTGAAGTGAAATCACAAGCCTCCTGCAACATATGTTCTGTCATGCTAATGATTATTATTCATCACCACTCTATCACCACCTCTGATCAGCTGCAAGGCCACTAGTATCACTTTTCTTGCTATCAGGTATGTGACGTGGTACGATAATCAACTGTAACACATACATTTTGGGCTGTTTACAATTTATGGCAGTTAGGCCAGCTTACTTCTGCAATAAAACCCAACTTACTGTGTCATTAAGGGGAAAAAATCTTCCAGGGTCTTCTTGTTTTTTTGAGTACTGAGCAATTTGAACATGATCCTGACAGCAAATTCAGGTAATATAACCTAAAATTCATGCTATTACCCTTCATGTTTGTAGAACTGTTATCCATTTACTTGAAAAACTCTTTTATTTCCATTAAATGGCCTTACTAAAGAAAAACTAGAATATGGAAAATATATGGCATTTTACCAGGTTGGAACTGTGCAGGAAAATTAAATCTACTCTTGCAAAAAATCTCTTACTTGTGTTTAAAACAGAAAACGTGCTGAACTAGGTGTAAGAAGGACCTGGTGCTTAGACACTCTCAATCTAAAAGCTCATGTGTTTAAATGTGCAGGATGTTTACAAAGCAGGCAATGCATCCTTGTCACAGATGAGTGTGTTGGTTTTTGCCAGGGTGCAATGAACTGCATGTTTTGAACTCCTGTGCAGCAACTGAATTGCTGATTAGATCAGTATTCAGCAGTCTCTGATGTGAGTTCCTGGCTCTAATCACTAGATAACTTAATTTACCCATTTGTTAGTGTGACAGGTTTGGAGTTGCAAAGAATAACTTATAAATACCATGCAGTGAACAAGTTTTTGTTTGCTGCACATAATCTTAATTAGCTAACAATTTTCCCAGGAAATAAGATCAGGGTAACGTGCAAATATCTTGATATTCACATCTTCTGACAAACAACAAAGACAGATTCAGCCATCAGTGGACTGCAGATGGCAAATATTCCACAGGATGGTTTGGCTGCCCTGGCTGTGACTGAGGGAAGCAAAGGTGTCTTGGAGAGTTTCAAAGACTTAGCACTCTTCAGAAAATGTTAGGTAAAGGGGAAGCTGTGGCAGAACCTCACAGGGAGCTGCTTCCTGTAGGTGAGGAAGAGGGCAAGGAAGGATGTGAGCCTAACTGGCCTTTTGGGTAATACAGGTAAAACCAGGCTTTTCTGTGGATTCAGAATGTCTCCTGCTCTTTTGGTTCCTATTTTCATTGTATTTTATGTAGGACAGTTCCTGTTAAGCCATAGGTTGCTACATCATGAGAGAAGCATCCTATATGTAGCTATGCTGATCTAATAGCATTTAGTCCCTGAAAGACATGGACCTGATACCTCCTTATCTCAGCTCCTGGCTGCATGACATCCCACATGCCTTCCTGCCTCACACCAGCTGGCAGAAAACTCCACTCTTTTTTGGCAGTTTTGCCTTTGTTCATTGAGCTCTTTTAACCCCGTAGTGAGATAATTCATTGCCAGACTTTGTCCAAAGGAAGAGGTGGGGATGCATGACTTGGAACAGGACTGGTCCTTTCCATGCTAGCAGACCATCAGCTCCTGGCAGCCATTCCATGAATCCCACTCTGATTTCCAAGGCCTGTTCACTGGCCAAAGCTGTTGAAGGCTGAGGTCGGGTGCTCATTCCTGGGCCCTGCTCACAGGGGTATCTGACCATGTGAGCTTGCACTCCTGTTGGACAGCTCAGGTCATTTTGGCTGCAAGGCTGTGTCAGCATGTCTGAGAAGGAAATAACATTTATCAGGAAGAAGAGAAAGCAGGCTGGGGTGAGTTGTGAACAGCAGCTGAATATCACCTGGGTTTGCTGATGTTATATGATGTGGTGTTTAGTGATATTTTTTAGTGGTGGATTCTGTGATAATCTATAACCAGAGGTTTCAGCAGAGCCAAATCAAGCTGTCTGCTTTTACTCAGACCTGAGTACAAACCACTCTTGTGATTCCTTCTGTTGGCTAAAGCAGTTATGGTAGGAATCTGGTGTAGAGGATGAGCAGCTGAAAAGGATGGATGGAATATGCTTTCAGTTGTCACAGCTTACTCTGGCTTCACTGGTGGTGCAAGCTTTTAACTTAAGGATGGGATTTTAAGATTTTTTTGTTTTTATTTTTGTAGAATAATGAAAATCACAAACACTTTTTAATTCATTGTTTTCTATTGCATAGCTGTCCCGTGGAAGAGTATTATTGTACTGTTAAGCATTAAAAAGGGCTCCTACGTGTGGAGCAATTTATTTGTTGTTAGAATAATGATATTGGTCTACACCAATAGCTGGTTTTCCAGCTAGACTTCTTACTCATTCCCTGTGAGGTGGATGGAGTACCATTTGCAGTGTGGAGTTTGTAGTTGGCACTTTGTCTTCTCATACTGGAAAAATATGAATGAATGAGTACTTCTAATCAGTCTGTACTTTTTATTATGTTGGCTGCTGTCTGCTGGTTGCTTGCTTACTTTTACTCAAGCATTCATCTTTCCTGTATAGAAATTCTATTGTACTTTCTGGTAAGAGATGTAAAACAAATTCAGACTGTCTTCTTCACTAGACTTCTCATGACAGGGAGATGTGAAAGAACCTCAACCCGTGTCTGTTGCTGAACATCCCAGCTAATTCCTGAGTATGTTAATGTCATGGCTGTCCCTGGAACCCAGAGGGGCTAGGAACAGGGAGGTGCAAAATGCAGAGCTAAGAACTTCAGGGTTCTGCTGCTGACCATAGCCCTGATCTATCAGTTAGAGAAGGAGTCACTCTGTTTTCCTTTTCTGTTTAATTTCTGTTATGAGGAGAATACTCTTATGGAGATGACAATTTCTGTGCGCATTGTGAAGACTGACTAGCAATATTTTTAAAAGACATTGAAAAGTAAAATTGAATTTCTTTGTAATTGAGGGGTTTTTATCTTCAGCAAGAGTTGCTGAAGGTCTAAGTCTTCTCAGAAGCTCAGGCAAAATTGTAGGAAGCAGTGTGGATTTTCAGTGCTCTGAAGAATACATAGCTGAGGTGTAGAGCTTGACTACAGTCTCTGTGCCACTACTGGTGCTTTGCCTGATTGTGAATCTAGGTTAGTGCTAGTCAATCATAAATTCATGTAGTTTGTGTTTTGTGTTGCTATTTACAATCATCTCGAACCAAAATTTGTCATGTACTTCTGGTATGTAATTATGAAATATTGAACAGTTTGGAATTTTCCTTCTCTTCATCCAGGTATGACCAAATTCTTCCCAAACGTAAGATACAAAAAAAGCACTGGTTTATTTTTGAATGAAATGTACTATTCCCACTTGATTCTGATCTCTAGAAGCTGAGTTTTAAAACCACCAAATTTCTCAAGACCTGAGACAAAAATCACAAACTCCTAGTGGTAGAGTTTGACAAAATGTGTAAGAACTGCCAATTTCCATGTCTCATGAGCCACTTTAGAACTTCTGTCATGTACATCTCACACCACCACTACAGCTGTTGGGGTACAAAGCAGTGTTTATGTACCATGAGCTGTGTAAATGATGGGAGGTAGAATAAATCCGAGTGCTCTGAAAGTAAGCATACAATTACGAAATTCTTAGCTTAGGCATTTGAAAAAATAACATTAGATAAAGTGACATAGTGTTGCAGAGTCTGCAGGATTTTGGGGACTGGGGGAGAGAGAAGGCATTTTCTTGGCCTGAAACAAATTCTGTCCCTCTGTTGCCTGTTAACATACGAGTGAATCTGATTTTTGATGCTCCTAAACTGGCATATGCTAGAGAAAGCTTTAAAATAGGTTATTCTGTCTGTATCTCAAGCAGATGGAGTAAAAGAGCAAGTCTGAAGGAGCAAAAACATGACAAAACTTCATGTGGGACTTTTAAAAATCAGTGAAGACTTTCCAGATGCTTGATTTATGCAGACATTGGTCAGACAAAGTGAGAGATACTTGGACACAGACTTTCTGTGTGGCTCAGATAAGTTCAGTCATGGCTTCTCTTTAAGGCTGAGACTGAAGTTTTCATATGGAGATTTATTTGTTCCTTTTTGTCTTCTCCCCTTCAGTGTGAGCTGATTGTTTTGTGTGAAGAATTTGAAAGTCTCTTTGTTCTGTTTTAGTGCAGAAATGTGAATTTCTTTCTAGGAGGAGAGTTGGTACTTGGTTCTCTCAATCCTGATCTTGGAAAAATGCCTGTCCGAAAAGCAGACACCGTGTTATTTGTTGCAGGTGGGCAGCTATTGCAATTGTTATGTAGTGCAGAGTTGTCTTTTCAGGAAATTGAGTTCATCCCTCTTGCTAGCCCTTCTCCTTCTGAGCTCAACTCCCTGTTCTGCTTGTGCTGCTAAGCACAGAAGGAGGAATCTGCTAGGTTTTTCCTAATATCCAATCTGAACGTTCCCTGGTGCAGTTTGAGGTCATTTCCTCTTGTCCTATCACTTGTTACACGGGAGAAGAGACTGATTCCCGCCTCTCTACAACCTTTCTTCAGGTAGATTTAGAGAATGATGAGGTCTCCTCTGAGCATCCTTTTTGTCAGGCTAAACAGCCCCAGTTCCCTCAGCTGCTCCTCGTAACATTTTTCTCTAGACCCTTCACCAGCGTTTTTTCCATGGCAGTGATAGTTATAGAAAAACCCAGGAAATAAGAAACTGAGACAAAAGCAAAAACTGATGTTGACTTACATAAGATTTTTGTACAGGATGTATTTAACTATGAATTGACCTACTTTTGTTTGAGACCTTGTGATAAACTCACCTGGTCCCTCTCCATTGTAGTTGGTAGAAACTGCCTCAGCAAGAGTGAATGAATACTCCACAGCCAACCCTATTTGTAGAAATTACATTGATCCATGTTGTTTAATCAGAAAAGCCTCCCACTCAGTTGTAAGCATCACCAATTTAAAAACTGGGAGGTTTGGGAGCTGAGTGATGTACATACTTCCGGATTTTCTGGCCACCTGAGTGCAAAGGTTTTGAGTTCCAAGTAGAAATTAAAACAACTTTAAAAATGCTACTTAAGCTCTCTCTAGCTGTCTTCTTTACAGAAATTTGTAGATGTGACATATGGAAGAACTGGAAGTAACAAACTGACATACGTACTTTCCTTGGGCCAAAATCCCAGAAATAAGAGCCCAATATGAGTTGGTTTATGTGATACATGGAAGGCTAGGAATAGAAGTTGCCACCTTTGCTTTAACTGTTATCTTCCAAATAACTTTTTTCCACACTTTAAAGTGAAACTAAAGTATCTTAAAATGAACTGCTTTTCCTCTTTTTTCTTTTTTTGTTTTGTTTGGGGATGGACCCTGTGGGGAGTAGGGGAATCTCAATACTCCAATGATTAGAGACCATCTGGAAATGACTGAAGTGGCCTTATATAAATACCTAATATATAAATTAAATTGGTTTAATTTATTGTGGTCAAAGTTCATCTGTTTTTTAAAAGAAGATGTAAAATTTCCAAGGGGACAAGCATTCAAATTATACATGTATGAGAGGGGACAGTTGTGTTGGGATAATGAAGTAAATATATTTTTGTGTTCTTGACTATTTTGGGTTGTATAGGGGTTTTCATGTTTTCCTTTGAAGTCCGAACTGCAGAAATATATTGATAGCTGCTGTGCTAAGTCAAATTAATACTGTAACAAAAAGTCTACTTTTGCATTCTTCAAAAACATGAATTGGATTGTATTGCTTCGTAATGTCTTTCTCTTGAAACTGATGAGTAGTACTCCTTCCACGCTTGAATTTCACCAGACTCAAGCTGTTGTTGTTTTAAAATATGTTGTATTATGACAAATTATTATCTAGGCTTTGTCTGAGGGATAGTTACTTGTGCAAAAAAATGAGGAAGGGGCTGAGCCTGTGAATCCTGTTTCCTCTAGAAACTCTAAAACTCTAACAACTGATGTAACAGAACTGAGCACTCAAGGACTTAGGCAAAAGAGTGTGTTATTTGTGATGACAGATGAACGATAGTCCAAGATGCTCAGTCTATTTGAAATTTCTTTGATATTTTTATGGATGTGCAGAAATAACTCACATGCATCTAAATATTGTCAGGGATTTCAGAGTTCTTGCATACCTATAGTCCTGACTGTCAGCTCAGCAAGGAATTTTAGAATCCCAATTTACTGACTGAAGTCTCTGTAAGTAGAACTGGTGATGGTCACCAACATTGCAGCAGGTTTCTGTGCCATTTCTTTCACACAAGTTCTTCACTATAGCACCATGCACTTACAACATTATCACCCACACAAGTAGCAAAGCCCCTTCACCAGTCCTATTTTATGCTGTTTCCTCGAAAATTAGTATCCAAAGAGAGCAAAAAAACCACAACTCTTCGTTTTTACTTACTGGGCCATGTATCTTCCTTTTCTGTCCTTTTTTTTTAGATAATTTCTCTAAAGAAACTCTACTGTTAATTTTGTGTAAAACCTCCGTAAGCTAGGTGAGTTAAATATGAATTATACAACACATTCCTGAAGCATTATAGTGAGTGTGCCTCCTTTTTTCTTACTTTTATTGGCCCTTGGAGGTAAAAATCACATCTTGGATCTAATTTGAGAATACCTGATGCTCTTCAGTAATATGTTCCAATTTGTGGTTTTCTTTTTTTGGAGCAGATGCTAGTGGTGGTGTGCCTCAGGTCAGTGGTGGGACTGATGCTGGTGATTGTATCAAATAAGGGCCCTGGTAGGACAGACCATCTGTGGGTGTCCCTTGCCATTTTGGGAAGGCAGCAGCTCAGTGGAAACCAGGGCCTCTCTTCTTGTCTCCCTCAGGGCTTGGTGCAGAAAAGATGGCACCTCTTCACGAGGGATAGTGGTGGGGGATGGGAAAGAAGGATGCATGCAATCCCGGACAGTCAACAAAAGAACTGTTTATTGGTGGGAGATGTTGCAGTTGAGCCTGTGGGATGTTGGTAGAGTTTGTCTTCTCCCAGCTAATGTTGGGTGCAAAGGTTGGGCTGCTGGTAGGGAACTGGCCAGGCGCTTCTGCTATTCTGTTTGTGTGATCTCATGAGAAGAGCCAGGTGTACTGCTGTAGTACTAGGTCATCCCTGTGGCAGGTGGACCCACTTTCATTGATTCTTTTTTTGTACTGAGGTGAACTCACTTCCATTAGCTCTTCATTGTCTTATGGTGACAAGCCTTGAAGGTGAAAAACCAGCCACTCTTTCAGTGCTTTTTATTCTATGCATGCTTTAGTTTTCTTTACATGGTGTAGCTATATGTTTTCCCTTGTTGTCTTGTCACAGACCACCTCTTAGGATCTCCCAGACTACATAGGGTCTGCAGGCCTTGCTTCTCTACTTCTCTAGGCAGTTGTTTAAGACAGGTTTGGTCTCTGCTAGTCAGAAAAAAAAAAAACCAAACAAGAAAAACCCCCCAAACCCCCAAACCAACAGCCAGTCTTTCTGGCTGCTGCCAAGACAAGGACAGCCAAGGCTGCTGAGAGGGTGTGAGGGGTTCTCCTGCATTACCATGGTGATGACAGGTCCCTGGGAGCCCCTTTTTCCTGTGTGGCTCCACTTCTTGCTTTCACAGTTTGTACTGAAAGGGAGGGTAATACCCATTGGTAAGCTGCTCACTGGCCTAATGAGGAAAAGTGTTGTCACTTCATCTTTCAGCTATTTAATAGTTTCTTTTCTCCTCATGGCCTGTGCACTTTTGTCAAGGCTGCTGTGCAGACCACAACCACATCCTTAGAGGATTGCTTATCATTTCTTTGGGTTATATTCTGACTGACTTTTAGGTGATAGAGAAAGATGTGATACAGGTGTGGAAGAAATGCTGATAAGCACTGTCATTTTCATGTCGTGAAAACTGTTCTGGGTGATGGAGATCTAAGGACATCTTTTCCTTATTTATACAATATATCTTGTCACGATGCCACGTGACTAGAAATAAAACTTTTAGCTAGCAATAGTCAGAGGACAGATTGTCTATAGGAAATTTCCTTGGTGTGACTTGATGAGCAAGTTATCTTTATGGAAGAACGTTCTTCAGTGATTATGGTTGTGAATAGAAGTTAATTTCTGAAGGAGATTAACTAAAGGATGCCTGATGGGGCTGCCAGCACACTTTTTACATATTTTGAACTAGGTTGCCAACTGACGGGAGGATGTTCTGTACAAGCGTGAGAAATGCTTTGTGATTTCTGTGGCTGGTAGTGTCACAGTAAGAAGTTAGAAAGATTGTATACTATGTTTTGTTTAATAGGACAGTTGAAATTACAGAAGAAATTATTCAGTTTTGCTCAGAGTTGTGTTGCAGTGTTCTGGGGAAAAATAAAATAATTTTGTAACCAAACTGCTTTCATGTTGAAAAAAAGGGTCAAGTATGGTGTTACTGCTGCTGTTTCTCTGGCTAGCAGTGCTGTTATGACTGATTTCACTTTTTTATGGTATTAGAAGAACTGACTAGTATCCAAAACCAAAATAAAAAAGCGAACAGCAAAGATGCAGCACCAGAAGAGAGAAAGCTTCAGTGTGAGAGAGAAATTAATCAACGCTCAATTTTGTTCCTATTACAGCAAAGTAATTTTACTGCTTGAGAGAGAAGGATTTGTCCCATGTCTACTTTCAAAAATGAGAACAGAAAGGGGGCAGCCACTGGGTCTGTGTGTCTGGTGTGTTGTACAAGAACAAGGCAAGAGTATAAGACACCTCGTCTGTGTAACTTATGCCAATGGCTAGGTATTTAGGCATTGCCACTCTAGATGCTAGGCCTTTTAGACCAGGTGTTGTCAGAGAGCTGGAACAAAAGAGTGTGAGGAGAGGAGCTTTCAAAAGCACCTTGCTGTTTGCTTGTAGAGCTGAGAGGAAGAGAAAGTTAGTCATTTGACAATTTTGTGCTAGCTTCAAAAAAATATAGAAGGATTACAGGCACAAGCTCTGACAGCAAGTTAGCTATGGATTCAGCTATAGCTGTAGAAATATGTTTCCAGGCAAAATATTTGCCTAATGCTTGCTATATCAACAACACAGCTGGAGGGATTTGTGGCCCAAAGAGCAGAAGATGCAAAGCCACAGAAAGGGATCTTTAATTTACAGCATGAGCAGTCCTGTGGTTAATTTAAGTAGCACAGTCCATTTTAGGGCGATCTAGCATTAGAGGTAAAAAATAACACTGCAGAGGTCAGGCAGCCCTGAGTTTTGGCAGCAGCAAGTGCTGAAGAATTCATTAGCCTCTGAGTTATAGCTGGATTTGGATTTGCAAGTTTTCTTGGACTAGGCAGGAACTAATAGATGCTTGGCTCAAAGGAGCTGTCGAGGATGCTAGCCCTGGGAGAGAGAACCCACTGGGGGCTGGGATGCTATTTTGTCAAACTGTCTTCATCCTTATGAACTCTGCCTCTGCTGTTTTACATCACACTCTCCTTCTCATGTCAGTAGGGTTGCTCTGTGAGGTGGATTGAGATGAGAACTGGGATGACCCCATTGCGAGCCATGCCCTTGCTGATGGAGTGTTGTCACCTGGGTCCTGAGCAGGACGGGTGACAGGCTCTAGCAACAGCCCCAACACAGCCAGGGCTGAACTGGGTCCAGGATCTGTTCGAGGTCCAGCTGTGAGTAGCAGGAGATGGGGCTGGAGGCATGGCTGCAGTTGGACCTTCCAGTGGTGTGTGTCCAAAGGCTACAGAGAAAGGAGCCAAGACCAGGTGGGAGACAAGCTACCCACAGCGACGGCCTGTCATAACCCTTGTCAAGGGTTAGGGCTGGGCTGACCGCTAAATGGTGACAAGTGTTCTCTAACCCCTCTTCTCTCCCAAATGGGAAAGGAAAGGGAGTAAGACAGAGACATTTATGTATCAGAAAACTAAAACAGCTTTAATAAACAATACTAGTACCAATAAGGAAATAATGAAGATAATGAATTATGTACAACCATATACAAACCCAATATCAAATGCAATTCCCTCCCAATAGCAATCACCACTGATGCTGCAGAGTAGGGGGCACTGAGAAAGTCCCAGGCTCAGCAGCAGAGGAGAACTGGATCCAGGAGCTGGATTTAGGAACTCAGGATCAGGATCAAAGCCAGAAGATCTGACCAAGTCCTCCTCAACAACCACCATTGAGGAAGCAGAAGAACAAGATAGCTTAACCCTCATGATCTCTCAGTTTTATGCTGAATATGATATATATGGAATGAAATACTTGTGTTGGTCACCTGTCCTGTCCATTCCTCGCTGGAGGTGCAGCCTTTTGCTTCCTTGTGATCCCTTTTACTTCTGAGCACTCCCTATGTATTACACAAGATCCAGCAGTCACTTGGTCACTATAGGAGCAGGTATAAGCAAGAGCCTTTATCCATCCAATCCCTGGAAGTAAGTATAAACCTTAGGCATTATCACTTTTAGTAGCAGGCACTGTCTGCAAAAACACATTCTTAACTTCAGAAAGTGCAGCCTCTTAGAAGACACTGAGCTGAAAAGTAAAAGCACTGAACAGAATTCGTTCTGTTTAGCTCTAACCAGGACAGCCCTGACCTGAGCTGAGTTGGAGCCCTCGGGTCCATAGCAAGGGGAGAATCACAGAACAATTCAGGTAAGAAAAGATCATCGAGTCCAACCATTAACCCTACACTACAAGTTCACCCCTAAACTCTATCACCTAACACCACATCTAAACAACACTTGAACATATCCAGGAATGGCAACTCAACTACCTCCCTAGGCAGTCTGTTCCAGCGTCTGACCACTCTTTCCATGAAGAATTTCTCCCTAATGTCCAGTCTAAATTTTTCCTGTTGCAACTTGAAACCCTTCCCCCCAGTTCTGTCCCTAAGCACCTGTGAGAAGAGAGCAGCACCAACCTCTCTACAACGTCCTCTCAAGTAATTGTAGAGCATGATGAGTTCCCCCCCTCAGCCTCCTCATGTGTCCAAAGGAATGGGAGTCCTCAGCCAGGTTCTCCAGGGTCATTAAGTCCCTGTGGGCTCTGATGGGAAAGGGGAATTTGGGGCACGTTGAAGCAGAGAAGTCACACAAAGGCTGGGCCTCCCATGCTGTGGCTACACGGTTTGTGGAAGAGATGAAGTACTGGTTCAAACTTCCCTCTCCTAAAGGAGAATGAAACTGATGTCTCCTGCTAACAACAATGAGGAGAGAGGAGGCAGTAAAAGATATGGGTAACAGGAGGTGGCAGTGAGACCCAGTTCCTGGGTCCCTAATTTTCCTTGATGCTTGATTTTTGGTACTGCAGTGCTGTAGAAGCACTAAGCTTGTCAGGAGGCATTGCAGTTACTTCTGTCTGTCCAGATGCAGTTCTTGGGGGGCCTGCACCTCTTTCTCTTGTTGAGCAGTGGAAAAGGGAGCATGGGAGGAGCACTGAGCACATTTTGCATTTGTGTTTAGGTGTTTTGGTTGTGTTAGGGGGCAAAATCAGTTTGCACACCTTTCTTGCAGGTATAGCTATTTGGAATATGGTTTTTATTATTACATTCTTGTAGATCCAACCCCAATTGTGTTATATTAATAGAGGTGTTCAGAGAGCAGCAGGAGGCAAAATATTTTGACAGACTGGTTGGGTCGCTTATACGACTGAAGGAGTAAAAGCAGTGCACTGGGAAGAAAATGTCAAAGTGGCAGTTGGGTTATGCGATACTGTGAACAAAAATGGAAGCTTTTACAGATGAAGTAGGAGATGTGTTGGGAAAACAAAATGGGTCGTTGTTATGAGCCAGGGTGGCATATGTACTGCTTTCATATGCTCGGGGCTTATATCAGAGACGTAGGCAAAAAGTCATTATAACTATTGCACTCTGATTGTTGAGTAGCAATGAAAAAATGCAACTCTCTCTGAGAAAGAGGTGAATAAGTATTCAAGAACCGAAACAGTCACAACCATGGCAAAATGATAAATATGGCTGGGGTGGGAGAGGTATTGTTGATGCTTCTACCAGAAAAGTGACACTAACAGCTGCAGAGTGAAACTGTTAAATGCATCTTGTATATCAGAAGAAACTCAATTTCCTGATTTTGTTATGTAGTCGTCCAGATGTATTTGGTAAAGTTTCAGGTTTCCGCTTTGCACAAGGGTTTGGGGCTGATACCTTGTTTGGGAGAGATCAATGCCTTTTTCTCTCACTGCTCCCAACAGGGAGATATCTTTTAAAGATCCTGGATTCTTATCTCTGGGTTCACTCTTTGCTGGATGTTACTTGTGACCTTGTGGAGGTTACTTAACCTTTCCTTTCTTGGTTTCCTCCTGTGGAAGGAAAGATTTCCTTCTGACAGTACCAAGGATATGTTGATGATTCAGAATCTGGCAACATGGGTATTTGTTCCCTGTTTTCCTGTAAAGAAACAAAGAGTGCAACGGGTGAGCAATCTACCCTGACAACATGGCGCTGCAGTATAAGTTCTTCCTGTTGTTTAAGGGTCAAACATGACTATTTTCTGTTGCTGTAGCTAACAGGATACTTCTGACTGATCACTAATTTTTGCAGTAACTTTTCAAGAGCCGTGATCTATCCAACTGCTACTTGCCTAGTAGTGTTGAGGGGCTGATAGTTCCCTGACTAGATGAAAGATCCTGAAGTAGCTGTCCCTAAAGAGCTGGTGTGACTTTGTAGGGAGAAGTTTTAATGCAAACATGTCATCTTTCTGAAAGAAGAGGGAGCAGTGTGTAGCTGGGTGACATAGTTTTAATAGAATAGTAGTGTAGCTGCTCTAAGGGATGAGATTTAGATGTCAGATTGCAAGTGTAGAGCCCATACTTAATCAAGAACTACAGAAAGTGAGCGAGAGGAGGGGGAGAGGTGAATGGGATATTGAATATTGCCTAAGATATGCACAGAAAACCAGAGCTAAAATGGTACACAGAGGGTGTGCTCTCAGCTGCAGATGCATCATAGTTTTGGCACTTTTATTTTTATGGAACAACTGTTGTCTCATCATAGGGTGAAAATTGCACAGCCCTCATCTTTTCAACACTGGTATAGTTATGATTCTACTGGTTACTTGATCTAAGAAAAAAGTGACACCTTTAGTCAGATTAAAGGAGTATTCAATACTGTATAATGTAGAACTACATATCACTTGCATTTTTTTTAAACCTAGATCTGGTAGATCAGCAAATTCTAGAGATGCTCATTTATTTGTTTACCAATAATTTGTTCTCTGAAAAGGAGAAAATTAAGGAAGAAGTGGCACTGAAGGTTACTGACGTCCCAGCAGAAAAACAAGGTGTTGGACTGTGGAACCTTTCTTCTCTTTTTTAGAACATGCTAGTACCTGCAAGGCATTCTGGGTCTCTTGACCCATTTCTGATATGTTAGAAATGCACTATATGAAGGTGGATTTTCAGCAAACAGTCATTTTTTTAACATACTTTCTCTGAGCACTCAGAAAGAAAGAAAACTTCTGCTTTCCTGAGGGCTACACGTGGCCGTCAGTATGTGTATCGCTAAATCCAGAACGTTGTATTTGGGAGGTCAGCCTTGCGAGGGGAGCAGCAGCAGCATCAGCCTGATGTTTTCCATTGTGTGTGTTGAAACAGGGCAAAGCTAAGAGAAATGTACCTGGAGCTGCACTCTCTCTGGGGATCAGATCCTTTTGAGCGCATGACCTTCATGAGAATGTACAGGGGAAAGCACAATAAGTCACATGCAGAAGGAGAAGAAGGAATTTTTTAGGATCCTCCATTGTGAGGGAACAGGAGAAGGGAAATACGAAGTGTCAATTTAATTGTCCTTTTCAATACAACTTTTAAGTTGTGTGTGTTTTGGATAGAAATAGGTCAGCCTACTATTCAAATCCTAGTGTAAACTATGAACTTGTAGAGGATTTGAAGCAAAGTCAATAGGTGTGGAAATAAAGCGGGTAAGAGGATCATGTATTGATTATTGCTGTCGTGCTACTTATATGAGAGTCATCATATATGTAGGCCTATTTAAAGGAAATATAGCTAATAATCATATTACATTGTAACATAACAGTGCAACATACACTGATGTGGTTGCCAAGCAGATAAAGGTAGAAGTGATTGGTTCCACTCTCTGAAAAGTCACATGAAAATGAGCACAGAATGTTTCTGCTTGCTCTGTAGAAAAAAATAGGACACACTTTGATTTGTCAAATACAGAGGAGCAAGGTAACCATGCTAATACAAAGCACCGTGTGTTAGCACGTCTACTATTTTATCACACTTTTATCTTTCCAGACTTGGCAGGAGCGTGTGAATGACAGGTATAGGGAACCATGGGTTGCAAGACTGGAATGAAATGGAGTAGGGAAAAATGTCAAAAAACTATACCCTCACCTATTTTTTTTTTTAACTCCCTAAAGAATCTATTTTATACATAGGTTTTAAAATGTGCTCGGTCATTTGTATGTGAGGCGTATTTGGAGAACCTCATTCTGTCTGCAAGCTCCCTCACACAGCTGTGGCCCTGGCACTGTTACCTGCATTATCATATGATGTTTGCAAAGTAGTGATATTATCTGCTTAAGACATTTGGTGCCAAGTTTTGCATGCTCTGTTCTGTCAACCTAGTTCTTTGTATGGCTTTATTGTCCAATAGACACAAAACAAGTGCTGCCTGTGCTAAAAGGACAGCGTTGAATGTATTAACTGGTCCACAATTCTATCAGGTCAACTCACCAACTATTTAAGTTATTAGCTCCTCCAAGCATTTAATTCTCTTTTTTAAAACAAAAACTACCTGTTGTCAACAGTAGATTGAAAAGCAACCACTTAAGAACCCTTGCAAAGCTATGCAGAAGAAAATTGGTCAGTGAATAGGAGCAGCACCTGACTTTCTGGTAGTTAATGCCACTAGTTACATTGAAGACTCCAGCCTTCAATGAATATACTGGAAAATAGTTCAGCCTATCAGTGTCCATGCTTTTCTGAAATCAGTTTATGTATATTTCTCCTGCAAAAAGGGACAGGTGTGTAAGTGGTCAAACAAGTAACTATTGTGCATATGTTGAAGAGGCATAGCATGGAGAAGCAGAGAGTGCCCTCTTTTCTGTTTGTGTGGTGGCAGAGATGACAACTGATTACACCTCTCAGTGCTTGAGAATGGAGGGGATAATATTCTGCTTCTACATAGCGATGATGCATATGTCAGACACTTTGCACTTTTTTATTTGATGTAGGAATTGCTGATATGGCTCAATATGGTTGAGTTTCATGCTTACTGACACGCTGTAATTATGAAATCTTGTTTCTTGTCCCTTCAGCTTACAGCTGTTGGGCAAGTATTGCTCTTGTGCTGAAATGTCAGACCAGAGATTTCTTTCCGGTCTCTAGAAGGGATGATCTCTTCAAAAGCGTGCTACTCAGACTTCCTTCTGCATGTGTTGCTTGAGGGAAATCCTGGTCCAGGATTGCTCAACAGCATGGACTGGTAAACACATCTGGGTATCCCAGTTCACGTGCTCAGCAATGCAAAGGAAAGATACGAAACTAGCCAAAGGCAGCAGCTATTACTAGATGTATTAACTTTTCCTAGACACAGTGACTCCTGAAGCTGTGACCCATCATCTCTTTCACAGCAGATGGTGATAAGCAGCTGATGTAGTATTATTTCTGCACATGGAAGGATGAAATTAGTGGCAATGTCTAACTGGCTTGAGAAAGAAATAAATAAGGAGCCAAAAGGAGAAACAGAAATCTTGTAGTTTTTACATTGGAAACACTTAAAAATGTGTATATGAACTCTTTAAATTAGAAGTGGTTTTGGGGTCCCAGCAGCTTTTGACTACACCAGACAGTTTCTTCAACAGTTTCAGTGCTGCTCTTCTCTAAAACTCAGGGGTAGCACAGGACTGATGCAACTGCAATGGCAACACGTATACTAGGAATTATCCTGAGTTCAGCCAGATGCTTCTGTGTGGATTCTCAAAACCATTTTTCTATAGAAGAAAAACCCAAACAACATAGTCTGTACTTTTTAGATGAAATTACTATCCTAGTGATCTTTCATAGAATTGTTTCGTGCTTTGAGGATTCTTGTATTTGCTTCTGGATATTCTTTGGTCACAATTTGACTTTTATTTTAGTTTAAAACTATTGCAGGATGGACGATTTGTTCATGGAGTGAGCTTTGCTTTCACTTGGGGAACAAAGTGACCATGCTGGTTTATGTGAGCAGTGAACTGCAAACAAACACACTCTGGAGAGGCCTTACAAACACATTTCAGGAACCTTGGCTGCATCTGAAGACTCCTTTGTCTGAGAACAAGTGGAGGGAGCACTGTATTTGCACACACATTGAGCTGTTGTGTAATGAGAATTGATAAATACTCAGGGAGGACAGGTGCAGCTGGTACTGTTTGCTTTAATTCCCAGACTGCTCTGCCTTGCGCTGGTGCAGTGGCCAGAGAATTGAGTATAAGCCTGGTGTTTCAGCATAAATCTTTAAGAAGCCAAAGTGCATTTAAAAGTTTAATCTAAAATTTAAAACCTAAGAACTCGGAGTCTGAAATTAGGAAGGTTTCTTTCCCCTTAGCTACCTGCTAGTACTCTTGAAATAAACATTTTTGTTTAGAAATACAAATCTTCTTCAATGGTTTTTTTCTCCTCACCATAAAATCATAGATTTTGTGCATTCAGTGTCACTGTAATACATTACTCTCTTCCATCCTATTTTTAATTTGTTTCATGTATTGTATGCTAAAATTCTATTTAATATTCTCTTTCATCCATAGTGAGAGTCTTGTTTCGTTGAGCCTGATTCCTTGAACACTATATTCATGTCCCTGCTCATATCTGGGGGAAAAAAGGATCCGCAATGGACACTCAACCAGATTTGTACTGTTCTGCTCAGGGTAACTGCACAGAACTTGCCCCCTTTACTTGGTATTTTTCTACTCATCTTGTGACAGTGTTTATCTTTCCTGGCAGAGTTACGGTCATTACAGTCTGTAGAGGAGCTAGGAAGAGAAATGTATGTTCTTATCATACAGTAGGGTCCTGGTGATGATACTTTCTTGACATGTGTGTTTATTTTTCCATCCTGGTAAAGTACTAGAAGTTTGATGGTAAAGCACAGTTTATTATGCAGTGACCCTGGCAATATTGCATAACTTAACAGGATGAGAGTGTCTTTAAGATGCCGCTTTCAGCTACTTTGTTATATACTCAGAAAAGAGGTGAAGGGATCTGTGTCTTGCATGGCTTCCACTTCTCTGGTTAAGGAAGTGGAAGTGGCTCTACCTAACCAGGTAGAGCCTCCTCGACTGGGGCAGGCTTTATAATTCCACAGTGGCCCCCTCCGTGTTACTGCAGCTTTCTTCTATTGCACCTGCCTGTTGTACAGCCTTTTGTTTCTAACCACTTAGGCAGGAAGTGCTGTACTCCTGTGGGTAAGTGGCGTGTCACTACTCACAGCAGGCACTCCTTGCGTGCTGCTGCACTGCAAAATGCCTGGGTGCTGTAATTCCTTCCTTGTTCCCCACTGTTTCAGATGTTCCCTGACATGTTGTTGAGCCACGTCTCCTGTGAGCAGCCCTGGATGTCTCTGCATTTCCCCTGCCCCAAACTCCACCACTGTCTTGCCTTCACTGTTGCAGCTTTCTGTGGCTCTATTGCAAGATGGATGCCCTTGGTTGTGTGCCTGGAGTCACAGTCATGTGGTGTGCACCAAGGTCATGCTCTGCTCATATCACAGGCTGAGACCTGGGTACACATTACCCCTTTCATGGTGATGCTTCTTTTTGAAGCAAGAGTGAGCAGGAGGGGATCTAGAGCATACATAGCCTCTGTAGATTGGCAAAGCAGCCCTGTGAGGTGCATCCCAAAGCTTTGCTGCCTTCAGAGTGGACATATCCCTGCCTGTGTGTCTTCTTTTGTGCACTATGGGAGAATGCGTTCTCTGCTAGCTGACGTCCTCAGGACCTGCATGGGAGGGACGTTGCAGGACACAGTGCGGAGCACAATATACAAGAAAGGTAATTTGGCTTTGGGTGGACTTACTATGAGCTGAGAGGTGGCAGGCCTTTGCTCCTGTTCTCCACTGCTCACATTTTCAAGTGACTCCTCAGGTCTGATGCTGAATACACAGCTTGAGATATCATACTGTGCTGGCTCCATGTGGAGCAGCAAAGTCACGGTATTTTCCTGCTTCTTACAACGCAATGCAGATATCTGAGCTAGCTCAGCTAGCTAGCGTGAATCCAGCACGCCTTGTTATCTCTCTGCCGCTGTCATGTGGAAGGTGCTGTGCTGTTTCTCACCAGAGCTGGTTCCAAGAGTAGTGTGGGCAAGCTCTTGTGGGTGCTGAATTTGGCAGCCAGTCATCTCTCAGACCATGGCTGGCTTGCACTGGAGTCCTGACCAGCTGAATGCTGTAGAATTGGTATGAGTGTCACCACATTCATTTCTCTGTCATGGTGGTCAGTGGGTTTTAGTAACAGTTTTGGAAAGCTCTCCCTCTAGCTTGCTGCTGATGTGATTAGTACTGCTGCATTTCCAGCCAAATTCAAAAGCTCTGTGCTCACATCTTTTAGTTTTCTGACCAATATTCATTGCTATTATAAGGGCCTGACACAAAAAGATCTCCTGACATATTATAACCGATTGGAGTTGTTGTTCAAAGGCAAAAAAGAAATGTCATCTATCTAAATAAAATCAGTGTTGGCCTTTGGGGCTACTAAGCACTCCCTTGTTCAATCCTGCACTGTGCCTTCTGGAACATATGTAATAACATGCTGTCCCATTTCAGTTTTGGGTCTCTGAACTCATGAAATTGAGACTCGTGCTTCAATATTCATATTGCAGTCTCAGCCAATATCCTATGAAGAGGTGAGGTGTTAAACACAATGCAACACCATGGGCATAGTGTGCACTGGTTTCTGACATGAATATTTACCCTCTAAGAGGCTGGATTGCAAGAAAACAGGACTGAGGGACTATTTGACTGATGCATCTGCTCTTGGTTTTATTTCCTTGAGCTTAAACATCATTCAAGAGAAACAGGAGTGTGACATAACATGGTGGACTGGGTTGCGGAAGTGTGTTCTTTGTATGAAGGATGGGGCAGAAGAAGCCAGAACAAACGGGCATCAAAGCTGAGAATGTTACCAATACAAAGAATGAACAAAAACTGAGGCCAAGAAGATTTCATGAAGACATGAGTCTTGTATTTAGTTCATACGCACTGGGGAATAAGTGTTGGCATACTGGAGAAGGAAATCCAGCGATGTGATTTTCTCTGTTGGAGAGGGATCACATCATGGGAGAACTTCAGGAAAGAGTAATATTGAAATTGGAAGAAAGTAATGTTGCAAAAAGAACTTGACACTCTTGTTCACTGCTCCTTAGCACATCATTACGTTTTAGGGTATTTCTGATCTAAGATTCAGCTATCCTCAGATTAGGAGGAAAGTTGCCATGACTTACCCAGGAATAAGTCGTCTCTGATCTGAGGACCACACACAATGTCACAATGCCATTACTGAATATGCTTTAACTGTTATTCTAGTTCTTTGTTTAGTTTGTTAATTGCATCTTTCTGTTCCTTTCCAGTTTTAGAAACACACCTGTGAAAGCTGTGTGTCTCTGCTGCATTTCAGATAATGGTCAGTGATGCTGAAATAAATATATGCAGGAGAAAGAAAGCAAAGGCTGCTGACAGAGGTACATTAAGAATGTGTATTTATATATATAGAATCTTTTCACTAATTAGTCAAAACAGAAAGAAAAGTGAGGGTGGTGTTTGCCTGAAGCTGTGCTATCTGCTCCACTTTGAAAGAGTAAGTTATGATTTCTAAAGGTGGAGCTTAGATATTGGCATGTTCTCTACCATAGTTTTTTCTGTCCCTGCACAGGACTGAACTGACTCATGGTGCGTTCTAGCCTATAATAAAGCCTGAAACACAAAGATTTCTTTTTCAAGATTGTTTCATTAGCTTAGTAGTGGCAGCTTGGGAGGAGAGACACAAAGGAAATTTTACAAGGCTTTAATCATAACATATTTTTAGGAAGGAAAACCTTGCCTAGTTCAAGCTAGCTGCAGAGCTGCTTCACTGCTGAAGATTTATTTGTTCTGAGCAGGCACATTGTTCTATGGCTGACCATTAGGCTGGGTTCAGCTTGGTGCATCGTAGATCACATTGGTTTCAACCAGAGAGACACAGTTTAAAAGTCACTGTACAACAAGGATGGCATCTGACAGTCCTGAGTGAGAGTTCTGAATGGCATAACCCAAGATAACTGTAGTAGTTCTTGTCTTCAGCTGCCTTTGCTGCTCTGGAGAAGTTCCCACTTGCATAGGATGGCTCCTGTGGTTGTCTGCAGTTCCACAGGGCTCTGTGCAACTGAAACCCAAGTGAGGTTATCTAAACATGCCCAGCTGGAAACTGCTGCTCAGTGAAAACACACCTGAAGTGTTCCTCACTAAAAAAAATAGAAAACTGAGAATCATGAAATCATAAAATAGTTTAGATTACAGCAGACATTTAAGACTATTGAGTCCAACAGTCAACCTAGCAGTGAGAGGTGGAATAGGAACAGGACAAGCTCTCTTGCAGCCTCTTAGCAGCTACCTGGTTGTGATTCCAGGTCTTAACTTCCTTCTTGCTCAATTTAATCTGTTTTTTGGATGTATTTTTTTCCCTTACTACTTACCTTTTGAGCTGCTTACAGGCCAGGAGGTGATTCTGGTGATTCTGAGCTCAACTGCAGTAGTGCATACTGTAAATTAACTTCCCTAGAATCTATGCCAACCAGTCCTCCCTGCGGGTGAAGGGGATATCCAGGGGTGTACCATCCTGACGTGTTTTTAGGCAATGAGAGACATTTCAAATGTGAATTACAGTAGTAACTCACTGTATACCCTAAGATTCTTCTACCGTAGTGTGCACTCACTGGAAACTTGCTCCACTGCACTGACAGTTCTCAGTGTAAGCTGCGGACATGGATTTCTGGGATCTCTCTTGCCTTGGTGCCAGAGGAGCTCTTGGTCTCTAGCAGATTTCCCGTAAACAAGATTTCTTGTACTTTTTCCCAGGTAAATAAAAGTCATTGCCAGCTCTGATTGTTTCACTGTAAGTTCATGGTGATGAGTTACAAGTTGCTTACAAAATGAGCGTTTCTCTATCCTTTTTACTGATAGCTGATTTTACTGGGACTATTATTGTAACTTCTTATTACCACTGTTAAATTGTTACCGCAATATGAAATTTGTCCCATTACACAGATAAATAATACACTTGAGCAGAGACACATTGAGGGAAAAACGCTGGTCGTCTTGGCAATTCATCTTGTTACAGTCTGTCACTTCATTTTTGTTGGCTGAAGGAGATGTGCGATGGTGGGTAATTTGTTACACAGTTTTCAGCTTCGCAAAGTTCCCTGTGTAATTGCTGTCAGTGTCAATCCTCATTATGGGGCCACCAAAGAACCCAAAATTTCCTGGAATACTTAGCTTTTAAGAGTATTTTACTTGCTTTTATGTGTCTGTAGATAGTGAATACATACTAAAACTGCACTAAATAAATAGTTCCTGCATTCACCTACAGGAAATCCTCTGTTTAAATAAATCTGAGTGCAAAAATTTTTTGCAAGTGCGATTTTGATACTAAAAACAATTTCTGTCACCAGTGTTGGTGGAGAGCAACTTGGCAGAAGATCCTTGCTCGGAGGCATTCTTGGGTCATACGTCCCCGTATAAACTGAGCGTGTCATTAGATTCATGCAGTTTTGGCACCAGGGTAGGGATCCTTTTCATCTTGAGCCAGGCTTAATGTGCATCCTCTGCAACTGCTTTCAATCTTGTCCTCATCAGTTTATTAGCTGCTTTCCCATAGTGTTCTTAGTACTTTCTAGAGTGATAATTTCTAGCTCAGTAGTCTCAGACAGTTATAGATGGGAACTTTTTAGAGCCCAAAAACTTATTTATTGGCTATTACATTCCTCTTCCTCAGTCTCCCTCTCACTTGTCACATTCCTTTTCCTCAGTCTCCTTCTGAGTTTGACAATTTTTTTTTTTAAATACATTAACAATAAAATGAAGCCCAGCCAAAAAAAGATTTGAGGAAGTTTTTTTTTTAGTTTTATGTCGTTTTGTTCATATAAGAGTCATTTCTAATACAGCTGCTTTTTTAGCTGCTGCCTCTATTTCTGAGTGAATTGTTCTTTTACTAACTTGACGATGCATGAAGAGAAAAAAAACATATCAGTTATTTTCCCCTTTTTAATGTATAGGATTAATCTGTATTTGCCTAGTTGTAATACCTGCTATTTGTGGGAACTCATGAGCCTATAATTAGATGTGATGGCTGCTTCTTGCTCTAAAACTGTAATAGATTTTTAATGTTAAACATTGCAAGGAATGAAACAAAGACATCACGAACAAATAAAAGTGGTTTCAAGTTCATAATAACTTCCATATGACTGCCAAACTTTAAACTGTCAGCTCAGTCCTTCATTACCTTCCTTTTCATTTTGTGAGTTATGTGTAATGGAAGTGGTTGTAAATTGCTGTCACTAGCTTAGCAGTGTGGGGAATTTTCATCTGGGGCCGTGTCTGACCCACACAAAGCTCCTGGAAATAACGAAGTGCACTGTGGGGTAGACGGGATCTGGGCATGGTGTGCTCTGTTTTACCACTGCAAAAACAATCTCTTCTAGACTTTCTCTTCTATGTTGTTTATGCTATTTCTGATGAGATTTATTCTGATTTGTAAAAGAGCCCCCAGACTGAGAAGTGACTGCACTTGACAAGAAAAGAATGGAACATTTGGGGGATTTTTTTTTCCAGATTGTTTTTAAAATGCACCTCTTCTATGCAGGCAAAATGCAACTGCTTGCGGAGTGCTTTTTGGGGGTTTGGTTTTGGCGTTCTGGTGGGTTTTTTTAGAGCAGAAGTGAGGTGTTCTCTCTTCTCACAACTTTTGACAGGGTTACATGTACTTCTTTGGAAGTGGAGTTTTGGGTTGGAGTTTGAAGGTTTTGGGGAGAGAGAGGTGGTGATATTTTTGATAGATTTCTGTTCTAGAGGAGGTTTCCCTGAAAGCAAACAAACGATGGACAAGTTGGTGAACTGAGATTGTGTTTTGCTAAACCCAGGACAGCCTGCTTGATTTTACTGTTTGTTTTCCCTCTTTAATCCATTCACTTTTTATTACTCTCTACTGTGTGTCCCTCAGGCTCTGTTCTTACAGCAACTGGATAATTTTAGGAAGTGTTGCACTATATTTCCCTGTGGTACCTGGTGTTTTATGGAAGTTACAGTTTAGAACAGTGCTTTGGATGCTAGCTTTTTCTCCCGAATAAATGGAGATGGTCCTGGCATACCTAAATCCCATAGGTTTACTACTGATCCTGGTCTGGGATGAGGGAGTCGCACCCTTTTCTTATCTGTCTTTGAACACCAAATTTTCTGGCTCCTGTGAGGAAAATTTTGGGATGGAAACAAGTCAGCAAATTCCCACAGCAGCTTAAACTTCCGTGACTGTATAAAACTGTCAGCATAGGAACCAAGTCCTCATAGCTGATGAACTTGCAGTGAATCCCACTGCACATCTGAGGACAGGCAGCTAAAAGGTTTTGAAAGGATAGAAAAAGCACTTGAGCCTGTCAAAGGGAGACAAAATGAAGAATGAATGGCAGCAAGGGGAGTTGTTAGAGAAGTGAACTCCAGGTCAGGGTGACCAGGAGCCTGAATAGAGGACAGCAGAGATGACTTTAGGGGAAATGACATTGGCAACTCAAAAGCTAGCACTGGGATCTGCTAACAGCATATGTGAGTTGTGACCCCAGCAGAAAGGCCACCATAAAACTGTTAGGTCATACTTTTGGAGTGAATGTTGCAGTGCTGGTAGATTTTAAATGGATGAGATTTTGTACCTTCTGGCCACAGTGCAGCTACAATAGGAAGAAGTGTGTATGTCTGGAAACTTGATTCACTTTCCAGTTTCAAAAAACAGCTAAATAGGAGGGAGATATATAGCCAGTGGGTTGAAATTTCAAGGCTATTTATCAACATTGGCTTAAGCAACAGCTTTTGCATAGGAAACCGAAATTAAATCTTATTCTAGTGTACTTGTTTTTCTCCCTTTCTTAAAAAAAAAAGCTTCATTAGCACTGTGTGAGCCTCAGTGTACTGGTTATCTGGAAGGTGTCTGGGGTGGTAAGGCCTACCATTACCCCCAGATTTTGATTTTGTGGTGCTTCTGGCAGCTACTTATCCTTCTGAATAAGAGGTCAACCTTGAAGTATTCTATTTGATAATCCACCTGTTTAAGTTCATTCAGAAAAATCAACCTTTCATCTCTTTACAAACTTTTGAGCAAATTTCTTTATGTCCTCTTTTGCTTCTTTTCTTCTTCGTTCCTTAGATACAGTGTACCACCTTTGCCTTTTTTACTTCCTTCTGTAGAATCATTGAATCTTAGCATGGTTTGGGTTGGAAGTGATCTTAAAGGGATGTTCCAACCCCCCTGCCATGGGCAGGGACACCTTCCTCTAGACCAGGTTGCTCAAAACCCCATGCAACCTGGCCTCAAATGCTACCCATACTTCCATCCATCTATTTACCCCATGAAATCCCACAGTCACAGCTTCGATTGTGTGCAGAATTATTATATATTCCAAGGTTATTCACATGTTCGTAGTATTTGTGTGCAAACTTTACAGACTTTCATCAAATTGTCCAGTTATTTTCCTGCATATCTCCTTTACCCTGTTGTAAAGTATCTTCCTCTCTTTTACATCTGATTCCAGTGTTGTATCAAAATCATGTTCTCTTTTTAACTCCTCTGAAAGCTTTTGTTCCTGAACAGATATTCAAGTTATTTCTTTTGCTAATCACAGAGAAAACTGATGCAATGAATCAAAAAAAAAAGAGAAGAATTCCTTTAAGGAACATTTTACTGGGAAAGGAATGGGGTGAGAGTTATACAAATATATTTCTGGCATAAGTTTCTTAAAATAGAAGGGAACTTGCCCGGGGAAGATGTATACATATTAATGTATAATCAACAAACAGATGCAAGAAGAGTTCTTTTTTTATTTATTTTACTTGCTCGAAAAGTGGCCAGCAGACTTCAGCTAGCTAAGACAGATTGCTTTGATGAATCTTTGGGAATTTTGGTATTTTTTGTCTCCGTTGCATTCTCTGGCAAGCACACAAAAGAGATATCCCCTCTAGCACCCAGCAGCTGAGCTTGCCTTTTGTATGTGGATACGATTCTCATTTCTGAGTTTGCAAAAACCTCTAAAATCTCCATTAAAATGCACTGTAAACCTCCTCTCTTTGGGAGTACTATGGAGCTATGAAAAGAAGACCGTAAAAGTGAAGCCAGAATAAATAAACCCTATTCCAAATGAGTGTGAATTGGCAAGCTTAAGAACCATTAGTTTTGCCTTTATGAAAAAGGAGGAAGATGGAAATCCACGGGAGAGAATTAGGTTGGTTCAAGCAATACACCAGCTCTGTAACCCTACTCTAGACGGGTGTGCAATACACCCGGAGGGAAATAAGGCTTTACAGGGTGAAGATTTTATCAGCCTGCGTTTCTGTGACAGTTGGAGTCCTTGCAAGTGGATGAACTCGTGCTGTTCCAAATGAGTGTCACTAAAATCTTTGTGCCATACCTATCCAGCCTCTGCGTGCCACATTTGGCAAATGTGTATCTGCGTAGGGCCTGTATTTTGGTTTTGAAACTTTCTGCTAGCAAAGGCACACTCCATAGCACCAAGATGCCTGTTGTAAGTATAGTGGTGAGAGAAACAAAAATTCCCATAAAACCAACCCAGAAAAAGAAAGGGAAGATCAACTGTCTCTGTGCCACTTCCCTAGTGTTAGTGCTTGGGAATGGGAGAGGAGGAGGGGGCTCTCACTAAAACTTTACTTCTGTATTTATTTATTTCATTTATTAAGCATTTAACAGAAATATCTGTTCAGTGGGGCTGAAGCAGTGCTGGATGAGAACATGAATTGGTCAGTTTGGAAGGAACTGAGAATCTTATGGCAAATCGGTGCTATCTCAAGTAAAGTCCTGAGGACTGGTCTGTGAGTGGGCAAGAGACAGTTGCGTAGAGACTTGAACTCCATGGCCTGTCACAAGGGACCCACGTAGTGCTCATCTACACCTGCAGCAGCAGCTGAGGGCTAGGCAGGAGAGGTTACATACCCACAAGACAGAAAACCCTCTTGGGGTTTCTTGTTCTCCATGTGAATACTGTTCTTTTTGGTTATGTTTAGCTGGTAGCCAAATGGGTTTATAAATTTCAAATGTACTCTCTTTTGCAAAGACAATGCAACCTTGAACTAGAAAAAATCTCAGGACTCTCCTTAACCAAAACCATTATTCTTATCTCAGGAGAAAGTATCTCTCTCTCCTTACTCTAAACTTCGACTTCCTTGAATGAAACTGAAATTCAGGACTGTGAGTTGTTGCAGGTCCAAGAAAAACTGTTTCCTGGCTTCTGGCTAGTGGGGCACTTTGTTTAATCAAACTGGGAGTAGATTTGCTAGGAAGATTTGTATTTAGTGAAAGGTTTTTGATAAATGGATCTTGTAACGTGTTTCTGTAGGAGAGCAAGTTGCATTCAGCCTCATCAGGGACCCAGATTTTCTGTTTTAGCTTTTTCTGTCTTAGATTCAGGTTGCTGTGGTGTTCATGGCAGTTAGTATTTTTCATTGTTTGTGAGAGTCAGCTTTGAAGGGCCTTTATTTACCAGCCTCTGAAAAACAAATCCTCTCTACAGATCACTCTGGGATCTCATACAGCTCAACAGGTGATTGTAAGCAACACGTGTGTGTGCAATGCTGTGGTTAAAGGAGGAGCAAAACTAGAAACACATTTGGGACTCTGGGGAAGCAGGAGAATCCCAGCATCTGTTTCCTAATGATGTTGCTTTGTTTGAATCTCATTGACTTTAGTGAGATGTCGCTTGTTATATTTTACAATCTATGGTCTCTTGCCTCTCTTAGAAATACTGGTGGTACAGTGTTTCTTTTCTCATATGATTTCAAATACATTATTAAAAATTTTATTAGAACTTTTTTTGTTCTTAATCTGACACAGCTGAGAAATTAACATCCCCAAATGTTTCACTTTAATTATTTTTCTTACAATGTTTTCCTTTTTTTTTACATACCAGCTGTAAGGACCAGAAAAAAAAATCTAAGAAATGTCCTTTCTCAATTTGAGAACTCTTATTTATGTCTGGTTTCTTAACACCTGTTAGGTCTTTAAAAAAAATCCAATCTTTTGGTTTCTGGCATGGTGTGATTGAGTGCTTTGAAGTCTCTAATTAATGAAACTGTATTTTTTTTTTTTCCTCTGTGTTTAATATATACTACAACTTTTATGGGGCCGGTTAGCTCAGTGGTTTGAGCTCGGTGCTGACAACAATGACAACACCGAGGTTGTGTGTTCGATTTCCCCTCGGTCCCCATGTGTTTCCTGGTTCTAGTCGAGAGGTGGTGTCTCTGCCCACGACAGGGAGGTTGGGCTACATAACCTCTAAGGTCCCTTCCAGCCCATGCCATTCTATGATTCTATGATGATTATGTGTCATGTCAATTGTATTTTATCACCTGTGAAAAAAAGAGGGAGCTGTATTGGCTTCCCACAGAAATGTGTGAGAGAGGGAGACGTGCATTTAGTCTTCTTTTCTATTGAAAGACATTCTTCCAAACTTCACCCCAAGATATGTCTGTAGTAGGGCAAAGAACCTGGGAAAAAAATCCCTCAAAACCAAACAAAAAAGTTCCATGTTAGATTCCTAGGAGAAATCCACATAGCACAGTGTGCTGTTGCATGAGCACATCGTTGCATCTCTGGTTGTGGAGGATGCTGGAAGATGTTGCGCAGATCACCTGCAGGGAACACAGAGCTTGCCACAGCCACACGGCCGCCTGGGAACAGCCTCAGGCAAGCTGCTTCCACTGTGCTAAACTCAGCCCCAAGGCATCAAAACTAGCTTCCAGCCCTGTTGGATGATGTCTCCATGTGTCTGTTTGCACTATGGAGCATAGAGTGTTGAAGAACTGGGGTTTGTATCATGCTTAAGAAATAGCCCTCGGACTTAGATACCTGTTGCATGCCTTGCCCATATCTCCGAGGTTAAAATTTGTTGGCTGTGTAGCGTGAAGCATCAAGGTTGCCTTTTGTATCCCCCCATCAATGCCTGCGCGTTGATCTGCACCTTTCTCTTACCGAGGTGGTTGGAGAAGTTGTCTCAGGACATCCATTCTAGCAGGAGCAGGGGGAGGCTTTGTGCAAGTGTGGAAATCCTGTTCCCAGCAGGCGGTCAGTCTGATGGGCTGACTGGGGGCACGGCTTGTGGTTGGCCCTCTTTAACAGCAAGCTGGGATGCCAAAACCTGCTGTTCCTGACCAGCACTGAGGAACACCAAGGTAGTGATTCACAAAGATAATACTTAAATATGTACTTAAATATGAGCTGGGACAGAGTCTGCAGACGGTGCTGAACTCTCCTACAGCCTTTTACTAGGTCAGCAATTTCTAGATGTGTATTTTGTTTGAGGCCTCAACCATTTGGCAGTCTTATTTCTGCTTAATTAGCTTCATGATTTAAAACTATTTGTGGCCTCCTAATGAACTGGGAAAAACCCAGCAGTTGTTAGCAGCTAGCTGAGATTTTAACAGCAGCCATGTGTGTTCAACAGAACAGCAATAACGTAGTGAGAAGAAAAGTCTGGCACTACTGCCAGGGGTCAGGACATGTGAGGGCTATCCTCAGTTCTGTTAATGATCACCATTAGCACAGTACAGAATTTCAGCTAGGCATAAACAGCCTTGTTAAGTGCTACTGACAATGAAGGCTTTGATAGAAGCCTTGACAGGGTTTGCACAAAGCCCTGTGTCCTATGAAGGAGGATTTGAACTAAGATGCTGAAAGTGAACTAGAGTGGCTGAGGAACCAGGATGTGTACCCATTGGACTTTCAACAAGGGTCAAAACCCTTAGGCACTGAATCTGGTGGTAAATTTCTGTTCTGATTCTGGATGAAACTGCACCTTAAGGCTCAGACCTCTGAGCCTGTTGCAGTCATTACCAGTTTGATGCTTTCTCGGGCAAAGTAACTGAGCCTGTATCCCAATTTCCCTGTAGTCTGGAGAAGGTGTCCTGCAGTCTTCAACAGTATACAACCATCCAGGTGACAACCTCCCATGTTTATAGGCTATTTCTTCTGACATTGCTCCTTCTTAGAGTGCCTTTCAGTTACTTCTGTGATGCAGATTTTCATGGAATTATTTTGGCTACAGCTGAAACCCCAGGTCACAGAACTGCTCAATCTCTCATGAATAATTCTAGCACTAGTCTGGATGAAAAACATAGCATATCCTTATAGTTAAGATAGATGTATTGAGATCTAATCTATAATATTTAATGCTCAATTTTTGCCAGTCTGCAATTTAACAAAACTAGGGATGGATCATAGTTTCTGCGTGCAAATTTTTGTAGCTACCTGTCCCATTTTGATTATATTTTTCTAAGCTTAGAGATAATGGAAAACAGTTACAATATTGCTGAATTTGTGTTTCAGTGATAGCTACTTCAGGTAAAAAGAAGCAATATGTATGAAAGGAATGATATGATGACTGGTGAAAATGCTGTTCAGACATATGAAATATTTGGCTAGCTGAGGTACCTGTAGGAAGGCTTGGACCAAGGGCTAAGAGCATTCTTTCAGATCATTCCAGCTCTTCAAGAGTCCTGCCTCACCTTTGCTCTGGAGAAAGTTTTGGGGTTTTTTTTCCCCCGTATCATAAACATGAATTGTTTTGTGAGAGTCAGATTACATTTTGGATGTGCATGGTAAAAGCTAAAGTTTCCTTGATGTCTGTCAGTGTATCTTTGAGGCCAGTTCGAAGTATGTCTGGCTCTGATTTAGGCTTTTCAATCCATAAATGATCCTCACATGTCCTCTTAACCCATATTTGAGGGACATTTTGGTACCTTTGAACAAAACTCTCTGGAGATCTGTACACACTTTGTTTTGCTATCTGATGTGCTAATTATTAACGTTGATATACACAAAATACAGGGGCCTCTGAAAACTGAGAGTGACATATGTAAAATATGTCTGCAGCTACTAAATAATGCCCTGGTACAGTTTTGTTATGAAAATAGAACTCACTGTGGGAAATTGTTTCTATTCCGGGTGGGGTTTCATAATTCAGGCCAGGATTTCTTAGGTTTGTTTCCTTGAGTTAATTTTCAGGATCTGAGATCAGCAGAGCCCCTTGCTAAACCAAGGGAAGTATCATAAGAAAACCAAGCAATGTGTAAGGTATTTAACCTGTGAGCTATTTCTGACAGAGACATGTGAAGCTGACAGTTTTAGTCCGTCTCTCTGATTTCTTGATACTGTGGTTGGGTACACACCTCTCACCAATAAAAACCGAAGGTCGCTCAGGTAAGGGTGATGTAGACTTCTCTGTGAAACTGAGAATGCTTCTGCTGAGCACCTTTTCTTTCCCACCATAGTTTGCTGTTCCTGGAGGATGACAGCTCCCACAACCTCTAAGTGTAAAAGTGGCTGCTTTTTTGGGGGGTGTAGGAGTCACAGATTTGTCTTGTAATATCAAAACTAAGCCACTTGTAACCTGCTTTTCTCACTGCATCCGGAAATGCTATTGGTTGAACTAGTTGCCTATCTTCCATTTGTCGGGGGTCCTTGAGTCTTGAGAGGCATGCCAAGAAAAGTGACCTGAAACTCCTAACGTCTTTCAAATGTCCCCTTGCTATTGCTAAATAGCCCTGCTAAAAGACTTTACAATTTTTTTCACGCACTTGAGGGTTTTTCTCCTCTTTTGCTCCCACAGTTTGTATCTTTTCCCATTTATTTATCTGGCTCATTTGGAAACAGACTTCTTTAATCAGGGGAAAACTTTACCACTAAGGGATCTGTTTTACTTCTCTACCTTTTATTGCCTGTAGTTTTGTTATTCTTTTTCCTTCCCTCCCGCCCTCCTACTTTAGCCTATATTTTTTCTAACAGGGCTTGACTTAGATATCTACACTCTGAAAGTAAGTTGAACTTTAAGAGATGTCTTTTGGCTTTCAGTGATCCTAGTCTAATCAACTTTGGCTGCAATTTTCACCATTGTCCCTTCAAGTCATTTGTGCTGTCCTCATCCTTTTAGCTGTGGTGTGTACTTCTGGGTTTTGCGAAGTGATAGTATCCATTGCATGTCTTCATCCTTTTCGGAATGTTGGCGACTGCCAGCCAACCTGAACAAGCCACTTGTGGGAGAGACAGCAGTAGTGGAGAGGGTATCTTATGGAAATGACTTTTCACTGCACTATCAGTTGAGCTGGAATAAACCACCTACTGCAAAAACTTTTTCCTTCTGGGGTCTAAGTGCCTTTCTGTAATGCAGCTTCAGCTAGTCTCTGAGGAAGCTGCAAACAGTTCTTAAAGCCCTCCTACAAGTGCTGTTGTCAAAAATTACCTTATCTTTAAACAACTCTTTGTGTGTGTTCGTATCATCCCTTACAAATCCAAAGTGTCTGTTTTAAAATCTGTGTCTGTTTTTAAATCCCTGTCTTCTTCACTTTGAGAGTATTTCAGCTCTGCTGGGACTTTGAACCACTCTGTTGTTCTTAGTTCACTTCATTCTGACTGTTTTGTGGCCGTCTGTAATCTCTCAAAGCCTAAGAGAGGCCTGCTGCATTTCTGCACAGTACAGCAGCTAACTCCAACTCGTGTCTGTGCCAACCTTCAGAGATACAGATCCTCACAGATGTTACTTCCTCCTCTTTTACTTGCCTGGCAGTGAAGCCATCCTAATAACTCTTCTTTTCTTAAAATCACAGGTTCAAACAGGATTTTAAAACACAGCTAATATCTGTCTTGAGGGTGTCTTCCATTGCTGATAGACATTCATAGCTGTTAGGGCAGGATGGGAAATTACGACTCTGGAATATGACTTAATAATTCCTATATCAATCTTAATAACTTGTGGTGGGATGCAAAAATATTACTGTAGGTCAGCTTAAATCTTTTTGTAACCAGTAGGTGAGCTGCTTGTCTTTTTTGATACTCAGAGTATAACAAACAGTGGATCCTCTTTGTTGAACAAAACCACTGAAACTGTAACAGCTTCCATACAAGGCACAAGCATATTTGATTGCTTACGCAAATGCGTATGCTCTTATAGTTGTGTGTCTCACCATGAAAAAGAATCAGTTATAACTCCATACCGCTGGATAGAAAAGAAGCAGGAAGTTGAGCAAAGCAAGTAGTTAAGTGAAAACCCTGAGGGACTGATGGGAACTTACAAAGAGAGGGGTTTGAGTTTGCTATCAGCTTGATGGAAGCTGAGCACAGTGGGGAAAATAAGCGATCTCCTACTGTCTTGAGGGAAATAGATTTTCATGTAGACTCATTGTAAACAGCAAGACCGTGTAAGAGATGTGCATTCTCTATATCAACTTCTGTTTTGGAATGAAATGGTGCTTTGACCCTGAGTATTTGCTAACATCTTGGGTCAGGAAGGAGTAAAAATATTTCTGCTTAAACAGTCTGGTCCTGATCTTAAACATACTTACTGCTATAAAATACAAAACTTTGTGATAAACTGTTCAAATAATTACACATCTCCACTGTTTAAAAAACATGTATTGTAGTTTTAGAATTTGAAAGGCTATTGAAAGTGGTCTGAAGGAAGAGCTGATGAGAAGTCTGTGGTTAGCTGTATTTTGAAACCAATGTAATTTTGGAAGTCTTTTGCTGGTATTGTTTGCCTTTTATGCATCTATTTCTCTTTTTTTTTTTCAGGTTGTAATCTTTTTTTTTTCTCTTGGAAAACCTCATCTTTTTATTTAATAGGCTGTCCCTCGCTCACCTTCCCCAAAAAGTCAACCATTAATGCTTTCTACTTCATTCCTATTTGTAGTCAAAAATGTTTGGATTAAGCTTTTGACAGTAGTCAAGGAAGTTTGAAGATGACAGACATTTCCCATCAAAACAGTTATTTCTCTTAACCTGTTTATTTCAGTCTAAGGCTTTCTGAGTAGTACCAGAATTCATTTTCATCATTGCCAAAATCTAAAGTCTGGAGATGTCACTAAGCAGATCTTATTGCAGTTTTTTTCCATGCTATTTGTTTTCTTGAGTCATTCCAAACACATTAAGGTGAGGAAAGAGCAAGCTGGAAAGGTCTAAACAGAGCAAGGAGAGCAAAATCATCAGAGAAATCAAAAAAAAGGAAAAAGTACTCTCTGTAAAATAACAGAAATATGTTGAATCTCATTTATCTTCAGAATGATAGATTGGCTTTGGTTTGTGGTTGGTAAAAGTATTCTCCTTTTTTATTTTTCAGTAGCCTGTTTAGCTTTTGTGTTTTAAAATCCTCTTCTTCCCACACCTTTTATGTCTCATTTACTTACTTTTCATTCCCTGTCTCTTCTCCTTTTTTGGGAGGTAATTTTAGATGCAGCTCTTCACTGCTGACTTGCCAGACTCTTAGCTCTTTGGCAAGGTCTTTTACTTCAAATATGTGTTTACAATGAGTAATATAGTGCTGGTGTGGGTGGGTTTCTGTCTTTTTTTAGCTTTTAAATTACAGGTGCAGTTTGTGCCTGCACTTTCCAAACTCACAGTTCATTTGTGGTTCTAAATTAGTGTGTATTAGATGATTTGTGCTGATAATTAATATATTCATTCTCCATTCTCTGCAGATTTGAAATTGGAAAGAGTTGTCCCCAATTTCCATCTTGGCTAATAGAGTCCCTCACAGCCAATGAATAGCTGAAATGTTCCATAAAAACTTTGTTACCTCTTTGTGGGAGGACACGCTAATGACTTGATGTGGAGTGGAAGGAGTTCATGCATTTTCTAGGCCACGCTCAGTGTTACTACCAGGGAGTTTCTTTTATTCATTTTGTTTCCCACTCTCATTTTCCCGTGTGCTTCTTGCTCATCTTCATCTCTTCCTTGGGCTCCCTGCCATCCCCCAGCCTGTGCCAGAAGCTCTGCATTATCATGTCATCATGTTTGCTAATCTTTTCTTCTTCCAGCCATCTGGAAGATATGGGTTGTGGGGTTTTTTGCTGAGTGTCTAAACAAACAACTCTCCTCCTTCTACTGTCCTATCATTGACATCTCAAGTGAAATCCATCATTGGTCTGTCTTGGACCTTATCCTCCAGTCATTCAGAGTCTTTTTCATTAGGAGTTTGGATAATAGAGCAGAAAATGCACTGAAGTTTTTTTGTGGTCATCTGCCTTATTAAAAAAAGAAAAAGAGCAGGGGAGAGCAAACTTTCCCCAAGGGTAGTACCATAGGAGATTATTTGCCCCTTTCCCCTGAGATCCCAGTTGCATTGCTGTGCTTAGCTTTTCCCAGCACTGACGTCAGACAAAGTCCAGACTGTGATAGTAGGACTGACAAGAGATTTAGAGAAAGCTATCTATGAGGAAAATGTAAGAAGATTTTCCTTATTTTTCCTTCCCCCACCAAAAAAAGATGAGATGATCTACACGAATGGCTTACTGTATAGCAATATCTATTATAAAGATGTCAGCAATGACTTGCTCTCCAGATTTGCTGGGGAAAAAAATAAGCAGCAAGTCTGTGGCAGAGATTATGTCCTATATTAGAAAAAACTTTATTTATAAGGGTAGACAAGTGGTGGAACACACTGACTAGGAGGACTGTGAACTTGTCTTAGGAAGGATGAGTATAGGACAGGCTTGTTGCATGTACAGGAATCGTTTTGCCTGCTTTGTGTCAGGTGACCTCCTGCAGCTCTATGGTTCTGTGGGAAGGGGAGCAGGGTTACGCTGGAGGCAGAATGTTAGTGGTTGCCATCGAGCCATTTCTTTGATCTGCAGGCAAATCCCATCCTGGCTGAAGCTGATGGTGTTACTGACAAGTTGCCATGAGCTCTGAGTGGCCTCACTCCCCACATCAGCATCAACATGCTGCTGGTGTCTCCCGCCTGAAGTATCCCCTTACATTCTGTGCTGTTTAGATATGGCAGTGTTACCACTAAGCGGACAAAGAAGTGCTGTAAGGAGGAAGAGAAGATCTGAGGTGTGGTTTTTTTTCCCCCCATCTAGCAGTTAGTAGTCACCATCGTTATCACAGCGCTTGAGGTCAACATGTAGCTCAGTCAATGAGGAACACTGAAACGTGTTCTCGCCCAGATTCAGATGGCCAAAATGCTACCTTGGTCCCAGAGCCAACGGGACAGGTAGGATAGAAGGACAGTGGTGGTATTCAGGTTGCCTGACTCCGTGCTCCTGTGTCTCTGCCAAAGACATCCTCGTATCTTGACTTCAGCAAGCCTTGTGAAGTCCTAGAATCACTGATTCAGTAAGCTTTCTCTATGCATAAAAATGCCTACTTCTGTCCAGGGTTCATTTCTTCTAATTACTTTTTCTTTTCCTGTCTCTGCTTGAAGGATAGAATTGCAGAAAGATTTTCATTGGAAAAAGTGCTGAATCAAATACTGCTTTTTTGCAATAAGCAGTGAGTGGTCAGGATTTATACCGTACTGATGTGGTGAATGTTAGCTCTCCAGTTATTAAGCATTTGCCCTCTACTCTGTAACACTGCTTTGCTTAGCAACAGTCCTGTTTGGATCCTGTTCTCCTTTGGTTTGCTACTGTTAAAATTGTGCTTCAATCAAAAGTAAGATTTTATTAACTGCAGACCTGAGATGCTAATGTTTTACCTCTTTGTTTTTCTCACAGAAGGAATTAATGTGTGCATTTTAGTCCCTGGCATTCATTAAAAACCTTCACTTGTGTTTTTTCCAGCCTCTGCTGCTACTTAGTAAGGCAGGATTGATTTATGGTCCCTTTGCTTCAGTGGACCCCACCAACTAAAATGGTAAAGTGTAGGAGAGAGTCTGGCACTGTACCTGCTTATGGATCAACAGCCAGCCTGCTGCCTGCCTGCTTGGTATCTACGTTGCTGTGCACGTGATCCTGGTTGGCCTACAGAAGAGCTGATCCATTTGCCTCATCTGCAGGCATGAGGAACTGCCATCAGCCCTCCCAAAGAGTCCTCCCAGTCACATCACTCAGTGAGGTGTTTTTCCTTGGGAGAAGCAGGGAAAATTTGTTGCCCTGTTCTAAGCAGCTGTTGATTGTAGAGCATGACTTCCATGACTGGTAAGCATGAAGAGACAGTTCCAGCCTTGCTTTCCATGTCAAAAATGTAGATGTCAAAAGGCAACAAAGTGAAAGACTTAAGGCTGGTGGAGGGGAGCAGCAAAGAGAACAAATGAATTAACAGAGTTGGCGGGAAGTAGTGTAAACATCTGTTGGAAGGGGAAGGGGGCAGAGAGGCTTGTTAGAGAAAGAGAATGAAGAGAAGAGTATGAATGGAAGCCAGAGAGGTAAAGAGTTAAAAAAATAGGGGACTGACTGACAGTTAGCAATTGTGTACATGGTACGCTCCCAAATAAATTCAACTATTAACATATTATTTAAATGCTATGTTTCTGATTTGCCTGTCCTAAAATTTTCTGGGTATAAATCCAACTTTTTGGAGTCCACCCCAGGAAAAAGAGTAAAATATGTGACCAAAAATGTGTAATGTTTTTAGAAAGAAAAAATCATCAGCCTTCCATGTCCTCTTTCACAGATGAAAATATATAGAAGTAAGCATATTTTTAATTTGTCTTTTTTAGATGTCTTGTTTCCCTTATGCTCCTTCCTTGAAAGTGGATCTTCAGCCGAATGTTACCTGCTTTCCTAGCCTTCTTCCAAGTGTTTATAAGCCCTGGCACTTTTCCAGTTCAGTTGTCCCATTTAAAAAAGTTACTTCTGTTACATATTCATAAAAGTAGTCTCTCCAATACCAAACAGCAAGCTATTTTCAGGGATGACTGTTTAGCTGCTTAAAAAGCAACAGAGTCAACATCTCACCATCACTTAAGATAATAATAATCACTATTTTGTAAGCAGATCTTCATAGTTATTATTTTTGGAACAATTTAGAACATAATGATTTGTATGTTTTGTCTTTTACTGATTCTTTGAGTAGTTATAAAGTTTGAAAAACCCACATTAAAAAAACCTTCAGCTAATGAGGTGGTGAAAAATCAGGGCTGTGAGGATAAAAGCTGAGCACGTGAGCTTGAGAGGCCAAGAAACTGAGTGGTTTGGCAAAGCAGTTTGCTGGAAATTTCAAGACAAATTAGGAGAAGTTCTGGGATCTTGACAAGCAGTCTGTACAGACTATCTTTGTCTCCTGTTCTACCAGGCCACAGATGAGTAATCTCTAGTGATGTCACTGGGCGCTATCCCCATGTCCTGAGGGTAATAGATTGGGTCCCCATCATGTAAGTAATGCCTTATTTTCTCTAGAGCTGGAAAATCATTTGAGTTTCCCTTAAACATTTCACAGGGGAGCTGAGAGGGAGGAATAGAAGTTTAATATTCCTTTCTAGCTGCATCACTTGCATGTTTCACAGTTGAATTGTGGAGTACAAATCCAGATTTTGGAATACTTTAAATGACAACAGAGTTATTGCTTAGCTTCTCAAATATTTTGGCTGCTCATGTGCACAGTCAAGCTGCAATACTCCCCCCAACAAATGCACTCATGTGAGAGCAAACGGCAAAGAACACAAACAGCCTGAAGTAGAGCATCAGTGCTTTTTGGTGGGGAGGTGCTAGCTGTCATTGGAAACAAGTTCAGAATCTGCTGTGAGGAATTTTCTAAGGAAAGCTAGTCTTCAGAAAGGTTACACAAGGAATGAAGCCCAGGGTAGCAATTAGTTAGTGTTTATTAATGATGACTGTACTATTTAATGTTGTAAAAAATTTTAGTTCAGAAATGACTTCTGACAAAGAAGTTCCTTGTTCTATATGAAGATATACACACACACAATTTTGGAGAAAGAAAAGTTGTCCTGATTGTTTAGATTCATGAACATCTGAGCTTGTGCTCAGAAGACATGTGAAACTTTTATGAGTTATGAACATTGGAGCTGTGCAGTAGGAAACTTCCAAGGAAATTCTTAGTGGAAATCTAACACATAGCCATTTCAGATGTTTAAAGATCTGTCTTTTCAAGTAAATGCTTACTTTCATTTAAAAAGAAAGAATTGGGAGGCTGGGAAAGATGGGGAGAAATGGATAGAACAAGTGTTAACTTTGCTGATCTCAAGTGGAAGCAACCCAGATAGAGAGTAAGTTCAGACCTGGCTTTTTCAGGAGCCACAGCTCTTTCCTGTGGTAGACACAGGTGGCTGAATGTCAGACCTGGCACTTGCAGTGCGGCAATGAAATTAGGGAGGGTTCAGAGCAGCCCATTGCTCCTTCTTGCTCACTGAGTGACCTCCTTCAAGAGCAGAAGGCCCCATGTTAAACTTGTGTCTGTCCTAACTGTCCCACAGTTTTGGCACAAGTCTACCAGGCTTGACTCTAAGTAAGGGTATTTCTCTTGGATGTGAGTGAAGCAGATCCACAGCCCATGCATACTGAAACTAATAAAATACATCCTTTATTTGTAATTGCCTTTCCGGCACTACTACAGCAATTCAGATTTAATTTTGGGGTAAGAATGATTTGCATGCAAAGAACAAGTACTTCGAAATATGTGAGGATAAGGGACTTACGTAAAAACTAAGCAGTCTGCAGGATAACTGCAATAACTTTTTCATCCCAGTCGGAAACCTCAGAGAAGTACCAGAATGAGAGAGTACTCCGACTGGAACAGCACAAAACAAGTCTTTAATGAAAGCAATTGGAATAACGCTAAATAAACTGTTTTAATAGGCTCCAAAGAGATGTGTATAATCTGCCAGTAAAGTCAATTGAAGGCCTGTCACTGTGCCTCAGAAGTCCCTTCACAGCCCTCCTGCTGGCAGCAGTTCAAGTCTCTTTACATTAGAGGTAAGCGCAGTGGTATTATTCCAGGCCCTTTGAAAAACTAATAGAAAATGTCCTGCTTGTGAGAGAAGCCCACTGCTGCTAGGAGAGGAACTGTGTGCCCTTCAATCTGGGAGTCATTTATTTCTTCAGCTGGGATAAAGGAGGGTCTTTAATAATTTGCAAAGTCGTTGTTAATAGTTGTATTCCCTGCACTTGTCTCCTAGTAGCAAGAGACATCCGTTAAAACGTGCTGCTCAAAACCAGGTCTAAACAATACAGTTCAGTGCCCCCAAAGTCCTTTTTCAGACTCTGGCCTGCATTGGGTAGATTAGGGTAAGGCGTAGGTTATGCGATGTAGCACCACTTTTCTAGGAGACTGTGCTCTGTTTTCATGCAGAAAGAAGCCTTTCTTCTTGGGCACCAGTCTCTCGCTCGATGAGGATGTGAGCATGGGTCTAAGTGTATGAGGTGAAGCTTCGATTTTTTTTTTTTCTTTTTTTTCTCTTGGCACCAGGCCTGTACTATAGCGAGGCTTCTGTGGAAATGCAGCACAATGAGGCACAGGGAGCAGTGTCTTTCCTCTGTGGTGATGGCTCACCTGGGACAGCATGGCTCCTGCAGCACCTGTGAACCAGAATTTCTCTTAACACGTGGCCACCTTAGAAATTAACAGTAAATTGTGTCTGCTAAGGAAACTGCTGTTCTCCCTTGCCATGTGCCATGGACCTAGACCCACAGGAAACTTATCCAAGGGGATTTTTGCCAAGGCCCACGAAACCAACAAGCCAAGTTTTCTGGAACCAGTTTCTGTAACTGCAGAGAAGATGACCCCAGAACGGATGTGAATGCAAAACCTGTTAAAAGTGCACCTGTATACTGAGATTGCATGTGTACTGCTACATTGTACATAGAATATGAAAAGATTCCAGTGTTGTCAAAAGAGAAATTTTAAACTAACAGAGTTTGCACAGAGGAGAAAAAACCCAATTATTATGACAATTTTAAGTAAAATATTCTGAAAAATTATTTTCTTACTAATATTATTTTCAATTTATCAGCTGTATTTTACATTTAATTTTGATTTTACTATTCTGATATTTTATGATGCAAAATATTTTTAACTATCGTAATAAAATGTCTGATAATTTCCTTCCAACACCAAAATGAAATTAATATATTCTGCTAAATGTTCTAGTTCATATCAGAGCAACGTTTTTTGATGTTGCAATGGGAAGATTTCATGTGGCCCTCTTGACAGTCATTTAGATTGGATATTTTACCAAAACTTGAAAAAGCTTTAAAAGAGTTATCCCAGTCATCTTAAATAAGATCAAAAAATTCCTTTATGTCATAATCACTGTGTTCTGTACGTGTCATGTATTTTGGAAAGAAGTTATTTAAGATACACCTCAGAGCCATTTTAAAGAATCATTTTAAAATCCCATTCTGTAAATCTTATGCTCTGCTTAATACCATAAGCATAGCTGCATAGCCTTAACATGAAGGTGGATATTAAACAGGCTATCTTTAAGCTTCTCAAAGTTTTATCATTCTCAACAGAAAAGAAATTTGAAGGTGCTAGATATTAGGCAAAGCTAAAAGCAAAGATACTTGAGCATGTTATGAGACATGGGGCATGGCAAGTGGATGCTCATCCATAATTATTCTGTGAAATGTCTGAGCTGTATCTGATAGCAGGGGATTAGTGTTTGTGATTCCAGTAAAAAGGGCTTATCTTCTCGTGGGGAAAGAGAAGACAATGCGATGGCCAAAAGGATGGCAGGCGTTGGATTGCCCAGACCACAGAACAACTGTCTCACAGGCACTGGATTAGCAGGATTGTGCTGAGAAGAGTGAAATAATCGGTGTCTACAGTAAATGCATTTATCTTGTGACTGTTTCTGTTATAGTTCCAAATTTGTATGCACACACGATTCTGTTTAGATCCAGACAGATGGAGAAAACTTTTAACTGTCATTTTTGTTACATTTTAGTCAATTGAAGCATCTCCCTGTGGCCTCTTCTGCTGCACCCAGCCTAGGATATGGATCACTACTGACACATAAAGATACACGTCTATGCTGTGTGATTCTGTATCTTTGTTTTTACTATCTGCCATAACCAGTAACAAAGAGATTTGTGTAGATAACTATCAACAATTGCTGGAAAGAGAGAGAGAAGCCCCGAAGTATTAATAAAACCAGTCTGTCCCCTAGCAGGCTGGCTGAGTTTGAGCTGTGATCTTGTTTTGTGTTCTCCACGTGCACAATGTGTAAGCTGATTAAGAGTGGATGGTATCACCATGGCTTCCCAAGGCCTCCACGTTTTATGTTCACAACAGCTCCTGATGCTAGAAATAGGGGGTGAGAAAGGACTACTAGACATCTGTTGTTTGCATTTTGCAATGCCTCGGGTGGGAAAGTTGTGCTCCATTCGCTTTTGCAGTGGTGTATAATTGTCCATTTGATTGTATTATGATGTACTGCTGCAGAGAAAAGAGGTGTGAGGTAACTGCACATTTGGAAAATGGGAGATTAAATCATGGGAATAGTTTAAGGATCTAAATGTGCATACCTGCTAATGTTGCCTGCTGCTTCTGGGCTGCATGTGTTGGCATATTTGGACTTGTATTTCACTGTGCTCTTTAAAAGGGCAAGGGAAGATTAAAACCTGTGCGTATTGAAGAAAATGTCCCATAGTAGTGATGCAACAGTTCATAAAATACCACAGATGACTTTTTTGTCTGTATTTATCTCAACTTTCAAGCAGGACAGTACTGAGCTAAAAATGAAGAAGGGCACTGAGAGAGAGCAGATTTGGATTGGGCTTTGGAGGTCATTCTTTGGCTTTTTGCAGCTGGGGTGTAGAGCCCTGCCACGGCACTGCCTGGCACCTGGTGATGACACGTGTGCTGCAGATGGATACAAGCACACCATTAACCCTGTGGTCTGCTAGCGAATGTTGGGTGCCTCTCTACGGCAAGAGCCTTGTGCTCTGACAACCACTCTTCCGTGAGGAATGCTTTTGAGCTTCTCAGAATAATTGGATGGGAGTATCACGTGTTTAAGATAAATTTGGATTTGTTCCATTTGAACTGTAAATGCAGTGGATACTTAATATTTCTGTGCTGAAAAGGACCTATTACCTTGTTGTTATTGTACAGGCAAGCCCCTTTAAGATAAAATACATGAAAATGGAAGGAAAGTTTAGATGATTTGTAGGCTCAAGTGATTAATAAGGTGAATAGTTTAAGAAAAATATAAATGTGATTTGGAAAACTCATTCTCAAATGCACCCTTTGAATGTCTGATCTTGGCAAAGTAGGTGTGAGAGTCATTCCTTGTGCTGTGCTTCTCTCTTCACTTTGATTTTTCCAGCCTCTCTTTCCTCGTGAAGTCTTGACAGGCTGAAGGCTGATGTCCTTCCTCCTTGGCTCTTTTGATGCTGATTTCCTTCACACAGTTGCTTTGGTCATTTCAAGCTTTTATGATTCCTAACCAAATGCCAAATGCCATGGAAACAGACTCAGGCATCATGTAATGAGCTTGACCATTAGCCTCCTTGTCTTAATGACTTCTCAGCAGAAGGAATTGAGAATTGGAGCCACCCCAAAGCACTGAAAGGAGGAAAGAACAAATATTGAAGATACTTTAAAAAAATATTCTGCTGAGCATTAACACAATAAAAAAATAAAGGAAAAAGATCTTTTATCACCTCAACTGAGCAACACTAGAAATGTCAGGTTAGCTGAATCCTGCTTGCTGCTTGCAAAACACTTTTTTCCCTGAAGGAAGGGGTTTTTATTCCTCCAGAAATGCTCTATGCTTTTTTCTTTTCCTTCCTTTTTTTTTTTTTCCCCCCCTTTTACTTTATCCTGGGCCATTAGATATACATGAGCAGCCACATCAATCCTCCTGGAATCCCACTCAGTCTCTGTTCACAAAAGACTATAACTTCTCATTTTGGCCCTACAGCAGTACTGAATTAAACTCTCCAGAACAAAATTTAAAAACTTATTTGCTAATATACTGTATGAAAAAATCTGTATGTAGTAAGTATAGTTAAACCTGTAAGTGCTTGAAAGTTAGTAAAAAATAATCATTAGAAGGATTCGAGAGGAGACATATGGGCAACCTAAGTTTTACAGTCCATAATAAAGAATATAGATGGTGAATGAGAACTTGCACTGTAGTCTACATATTTAGTTTCTTGGAATACTTGACAGAATTTTGCTAAATTGCTAAAGTCAATTGACAAAGACTTATGCTCTTTCAGGTTATGAGTTAGATCATGAATCCATCCTTCAGAGAGCAAAGCTCTGTCCTTTGTCTCTGCATAGCTTCCTGTCCCCTTTTGGAGTGTTCACTGATATTTCTCCTTTTTGTGTATATTTCATCTATGAGTGCATTGTAGGTGCTCTGTTTTTAACCCCTGTCCTTGTTCCTTGCAGAAGAATAGTAATTTAATAATCTTCGCTTTTCGGGGGAAAAATACTTTGAAGGCAGGAACATTTTCTGGTTCTACCAGAGTCAAAAAAACTTGCAAAAGATATATTATCTCCATCCAGTTCAGAAGTGATTTTCTATCTTAAAACTGGGGGTTTTTTTTAAAAAAAAGACTTACTGAATTTTCATTAGAAATGACACACCACTCTTTGTGTACTTTAAATCAGTAGTTCAATGAAGTAAGTTGTCCTCTAAATAAACATCTCAAAGGAGAGGCCAATGTGTAGTGCCTGCTTTCATGTCTGCTGTGGGTTGTCTACCTAGATGAGAGCTGTTACATGTTGTCTGTATAGCCAGATAGACGGGCATACTTAGTGGGTCACAGAAATAAGCCTCTGTGGTGCAACTCCTTCCTTTTATTTAAAGCTGGATTAATTGGTATCATTACACATTTAACTCTGGAGATTAGAATGCAAATCTCAACTTTTCAGATCAGATTATGAGGCTTCAGGCTCTCCTAGGCCCTTATTTCATCGTATTTCTCTTCTAAATAGATTTCCCACATCCCAAAGTGCTTTCTGACGTAATCTACCACATGTGGTTTTATAGCCAGCCTGTGTTTTCATCACTGATCCATGATCACTACATATTGACTAGCAGCTCAGCAGAGAAGGCTGAGTATACAAAGCGTAAGGACAATGTATCGTGTAATAGTTCTGCTTTATTGAAATAAATTCTGGTTAAACATCTTGTGTGATAGCAGTAAGTACACATATGCCATGTGAGAGATTAGTATTTGGAGCTCACACAGCATTTTTCACTGGTATCTTACTTTACTCTTTTCAACAAATACTTCTTCAACATACAGATGGGAAGCAGAACAATAGAATTGAGGATGGGGTCAGGCTCTTCCCCTCGGTAACTAGTGACAGGACGAGAGGGCATGGTCTGAAGCTGCGTCAGGGAAGTTTTTAGGTTAGATATCAGGAAATGCTTCCTCATGGAGAGGGTGCTCAGGCACTGGAATGCACTGCCCAGGGAAGTAGTGGAGTCACTGTCCCTGAAGGTGTTTAAGGAGAGGCTGGATATGACACTTAATGCTATGGTCTAGCCAATGTGGTGGTGTTGGGTCATAGGCTGGACTTGATGATCTCAGAGGTCTTTTCCAGCCTCAACGATTCTTTAACTTCCTTTAAACGATTCTCAACTTCCTTTAAAGTATGTCCTGAAAATACATCCTTTCTTAATAAATACCCAGAGTGAGTACTTTCAGCTTCCACCAGTCAAATACACAAGATTCTTAATTTCTTGCCTTTTTTTCCAAAACACACTGTAGCATTGGTGATCTTTAAAGCTTTGGTGATCTTTAAAGATCCGTTCCAGCCCAATATATTCTATAATTCTATGATCTCTGAGGGCACGTGTCAGTTCTAGGTAGTGAGAGATAGAAAAGAGATGCCTGACCTGTACGGTCTTGCCCAGGCTTGGGAGTGGAGACAGAAGAGCTGCATCAGATGGTGGCATACAGAGCTCAGGCCTTTTTCTTAATAAGAGGCCAAGCTTTCTAGCTTGAGTGCAGTACAGATGGCATTACAAAGTCATCCCAGGTAAGCCAGTATGTCTATATTGCCCTCACTGAATAGACAAAACTGTTTCAGCAGCTTTTACTGAGAAGGAGTGTTAGCTTACATTTGCAGCATTTATGAGGAAGATATGAATTCTTTTTTTGGGGTAGTAAACTGGGCTAGAAATAAAAGTAACAGCTGGATCATGACCAGCTTGGATTTTCTGTGGTAACTCATAGATTTATGGGGAGCTTAAAGTGGTCTCCAGAAAGAGCTACACATTAACAACCTGGTGATAAACTTGAAAATTTTTCTAACAGAATGTTCAGGCCAGCAGAGCTCATTTTAGATGCATTAATATTGTCATTGCTTTACTTGAGCAGAGTAAAAACATGAAGGTGATAAAGTAATGAAGATGAACTATTTGGAAAGTGTGTGTGGTCTGAGGTGCACATGAGCAAGGATGGCCAGATTATACCTTAATACAGCTACATGCTTTTATGGACAAGTTGTACCTTAGGCAGAGTTATATGCCAAAGGCTAGTTTGGCAATGCCATGCCAAGAAAGTGCAAACTAAACTTAGGTTAGTTGCGACCAGAAATGAACAGAAGAGTCGTGGTGTGTTTGTCTGCAGGATAGAAATTACACTTTCACTGCCTCACCAATCTCGTCTCCATCACTGCTGCATACCTAGTTTGGAGTTGTTGGAAGAGGGATGATCCATTCTCTGGTTAGTCATTTAGTTTGCTATAAATTCATGCTTATGAGGAACTAAATATGAGGCTGGCTGGCACACAGCTTTCCTTTGTTTCTCTTTGTGTGCAGGGGTGAGCTTGCAGGGTGTTGCGAGAAGTTCTGAGATAATGCTCTTTGTCTCCTCCAGTGCAGTTTTCTACTTCTAGGAGAAGAATTTGACTAATTTAATATTTGAAGAATTGCTTAACTGCATATTTAAAGCTGACTGTCAGGGTCCTTAAGGTATGAGAATCATGTCAACCACTCCTGATAACAGGGAGCCTTGGGCCTGCTGGCCTGGGGAGAATAGCTTGGAAAGGTGAGAAGGTACAGTTAAAAGTCACTTCCTCACACTGCAAGTATAATCTGCTGCAAAGGTGCAGAAATGTGAACATAAATCACTCCTGTCATTTCTTGTTTCAGAAGAACATGACTGCTGTTCAAAAAAAACGCTAACATGCTTGTAACTGAACACTTTATGTTACATATGCTCTCATCTAAAATGTCCACAGTACGTACCTTATGTATGTAATATTATACAGATTTCTATGTAATGATTTACGAGAAACTTGTGTCTTTAGAGAGCTGCTAATATTTTACTGTGATGTGTTGCAATGCATTCAAAACAGAAGTATGATGTATATGTTGATACTAACGTTGTTGTTCCCTTGCAACAACAATTCATCAGCTGGCTAGCTCCTCTGTGGAGATATGTGAACTGAAACAAACCCATCTGTGAAATTATGGGAAATTTGAAGCAAACTAGACAAAGCATTTGCATTGTATGAAAGTTTGAAAATGACCTATTCTTTTCAGTGTTTCCCTAAGTTTCTTTTTGGCTCATTTTTTCTACATCCCCAAACTCAAAATTTATTTAATCTGTCGATCTGGCAAAGACTGATGTCTTGACTAGTTGCAGAGGCGTTGCTGGCAGAATTAATTAGCACTAATAGCATTAATAACATGGTTTTTGCATACCTCAAGGGCTTCACAGTTCTGATGAATGGTCCTAAAGAAGGAATTAAGTGCTGGAACAAATAGAAAGGGGATATACGGTCTCATTCTTGTTTATCATAGAATCATAGAATGGCCTACATTGGAAGGGACCTTAGAGATCATTGACATACACTCTTGAAAGCCAAAATCATAAAGCATTTACTACACCATAGCTCACTGGGAAATTTATGCTGACACAACAGCTTCAGTGCATTTAAGGTGGCTATAGGGTATGGGCTATTTAGCTATCATGAACGGATGAACTGAGCATTAGTGGGACAGGAGCAGAGTCAGGGATGCGGAAATTACTGTAATCATGTCTTTTCTTGACTCATAGTGTTTGAGTTCATGAGTAGGTGTGCAGATGAATATTTGCTTTTAAGATTGCTAAACTTTCCTGAATATTTTCTCTTGAACAATATTTAAAGTATTAGACATTTTTAGTAGTGGTTTTTTTTTCCTTTGCATTTATCCAGATGCAGGTGAAACAGAAGACAGGCTAGCTGTTAGAATGATATTTAGTCTTGCTGTGTAACCTGGGTAATGTCTATTTGCCTTTCTTTGCATCTGTTTATTCCTTTTTTAATATGCTTTATGATTGTGAAGATTTATTCACACCTTTTTATACGTTTCTTCAGTACCCTGAACATCAGGGTACTGTAGCAGAACAGCACAATGCAACTTCTTTTAACATAATTCCTTTAGTATTTCTGTGACAGGGCTTTAAGCTAATTCAATGCTAAGAAGATCTTAAAAATGAGAAAGACTAGTAATGGTGCTGTGCAGCTCAGGAATTAAGTTCAAAGTATGATGTGAGCAACTAGATGCTGCACTAACAAGTAGAGTGTCTCTGGTTTAGCAAAGGGTTTAATAACCCTTTGGCACTAGGACACTTATGTAGGTTGGGAATATCTAAGAATAGCCTTAAAAGGAATAACTGTGAACCAATATGATGGCATTGCTAATGACTGGGACTTGTGTTCAGTATGCAGGTGAAGCAACTTCCCAGTTAGAAAGCTCATGGTAGAGGATAACTTCTACACAATGTGTTGCGTAAGGAACTGATGAAATATTTATAAGGGTTAGTCAGAGATGGAAATACTTGAATTCTAGCTACAGGAACGTTAGTCCCTAATATATGCAGTTAGATTGCTGGCATGCATAGCTGATCCAGTGTTGAGCCTAGCTGCCTGGCTGGGTGAACTGGCTGAGACTGGTTTCTGAAGGCAAGAGGACTGGAAACACACTTTGGAGCAGTCAGTGGATCAGCTGTCTCCTGACGTGCTGTTATGGGTTAGTGGAAAGGCTGAAGAGAGACCTTAGAAGATGCAGTGAATGATAGGGATTGACAGAATATGTCTACTATATACGTTTTTGCATTACCATCCAGGTTTTGGTAGAGGTGAGAGAAAGAATGGGCTCCTGAGGTGCTTCGATGTGTTTTGTATTAAAGGAGGGTGCATTTCTGCCTTTCCTATAAGCGTCTGGCCGCCTCAGATGCTAACTACAATGTGAGCTAGAAAGGCTAATATTTAAGTTCCAAAAAGGGAGTTCTTAAGTTTAATGAGCTACAGAGCTGCACTTGTGCAAAATCAGATTTGAAGTAGAAATTCTTTAATTTCACATTAACAAATATCTTGATTTTTCTGATGCTAATTGAGGCATTTCAGATAAAAGTTTTTAAAGAACTATGCACAAAGTACAGTTCTATCCATGCTTAAGATAGTTTTGCAAGTACAGGCTTTGCATCTTGTTTTGAGCCCAGGGCCAAATGTAAAATCTGAAATGTCAAATGTACAGTAATTTGCCTTGACAATCATACTATCTCATAATTATGAGATGTGGCGGTGACCTGATGAACTGTGGAAAATAGTATTCATAGAAGACCTCCAGAATATGCTCTTGTAGCCTGTGGGTCACTAAGCTCCAGCTATGCACAGTTGGAGGAAATTAACAGTTGTCTTCATGGAAAGAACTGAAGCCTGTTTGTACTACTTATTGTTGCTTTGTGGGGATGCCTGTTTATTATCTGGCAATGATCCTAGCTCTTGCTCAACTCTCTCCACTAATAGTATTTTTCTTACCTGTCCATGTGGTGAATTCAGTGCTGGAGTCAACAGTAAAACTGTTGTTTCTACCTCATGCATCATCCTGAGTAGCAAAAGAAAGGGCTTCCAGCAAAGTAAACTGGTCAGAAGTGTCATCAGCTGGGAAGAACATAATCAAAATACATCATGGTACAAAGCCTACAATTGTCTAACCATCTCTGCACAAGCATCACAGAAAAGTGTCAGAGAAAAGCAGTGAGGTGGAGAGTAATGTTCTAACAGTGGCTGAGAGCAAGCCCACAATCTGTTTTTGTCATAACATTGTCAGCAATGCCCTTCAATGCCTTTCATCATGTTTGATTAATCAGGTTCTAAGAAAAAATATGTTAAGCCAGCAGGGTCGGTTGGGGTTTTTTTGGTATTATTATTTTAATCTATGTCTTCTGTAGGGTTTCATTGATGAAAACAGCTCTCACAGAGCAGTGAAAACTTAAGTGCATCGTAAGAATATTTGTAGGTATCAAATGAACAGCACATTTCTTCTGCCAGCATCCTCAGAAGCTTTTAATCTATGCTGGCTGTTGTTCTGCATATCGACTGTTATCCAGTGGGAGAGACTCGCTCCTGCTCCAAAGCTCTGGCAGTGGTGTCCCTGGCCACAGCTCTCACTGGGCAGTCCCCAGGCAGTGCTGGAGGTAGTCAGGTGGGACCATATCCTTCCTTTTCAAAGAATGTCCCTGTGAGAGATATACCAAGTGTCTGGGAAGCATAGAGGTCCCCCCTCAGCAGTATCTCCAGCTTGCTTTTGTTTAGGATTTTTTTACAAGTGCCTTTGAATGGAGATGACTTTTTGGTGTGTCAAATGGGAACAGTAGTTTGTGCAAGAGTACCAGGGTCATACCAGCACTCCCAGTACTAGTCCAGGGAGATGGTGAGGGAAGAGTCAACAATGCCCTCCACTATTCTTGAAAGACTATCTGCTTTGGGGCATTTTTTTAAAGAAGTGTTTTGCAAAGCCACAGATCTCTCAGTAAGGTAGGATCTTCCACTGGTTGTGAAGCAATGGGATGAGACTGCCAGGAATAGAATAAAAGTGCAGAGCAAAAAATTTGGAGATCTGAGTGCAGACAGACCTTTGCCATCTGGAGAATGATCTGTCTGAAAAAGCTTTTATTTCAATAGGATGGCATATCCAGAGAAGGCAAAAGATTTGTTCATTTTTTTTTTGAAGCAGTTATAACTGTTTTCCTCTACATTTTCTGTGATTTCCCTCTTTTTCCCCGCCACTGGTCTATGTAGTTAACCAAGACATCAGCAAGTCAGGAGATGGAAAATGTGGTACGGTTTCTGTAAATACCACAAATTAGAAGTTGAGGTTGAAAGTGCAGTGTCAGCAAGCTTTTGTTGCAACTTAGAGCTTTAATGACTGATTTTTTTTGTTTTCAGGACTATTTGTAAGGACAAAGGCTAGTAACATTTTATTTTGAAGAAAATAAGGATTAACCTTTTAATTTTGCCTAAAGTAGCCTCCAAACACAGGCTCCATGTTACCTGTGTGTTTCCATGAATCTGTCAGCAGTGAAAGAAACACTTTTCCTGCTTGAGGGTTCTGAAGGTCTGCATGCTGCATTCTTATCTTTGACTATTACTCTCCCAACATTAAATGGGAAAAAAAAAAAAAAGACTTATAATTCAAGACTCTAGTCTCTCTTTTGAAGCCACTAACTAACTCTTGTTTGCTTTGGATTTTTTTCCCCTTGCCTTTTCTGCCATCAAAATCTGACAGTAAAGCACTACTACAACAGTAGGAAAAAGTTTATCTCTCCTCTTGCTGGATCTTTCCCTGGTTTGAGTGCTTAGGGAATTACTTTCTTCTGCCCGCCTCCCCAGCAACTTTAGTATTAAGTGTCATGGATATGCAATCTCTCTGCAGAGGTCTTTGCCAAGCAATCTTTCTTTGAAAGACCACACAGCAGATGGTGAAAAAACCTTCTTAATTACTTCCTGCCCACTGGCTGATACTGTAAAGTCAAAAAATCATACCAATCATCACTGCAGAAAATACATTTCTTTTACAGGTCTCTTGTACCTTCAGCTGCTGTTCTGCCATTTGTATTCCCATCTGTAATAGTGCAGATGTCAATTTATTGTGAAAGTAAAACTGGACAATCAGTTTTCTTGCTCAATATATGTTAAAACACTATCTCAAATTAGTGTGCGTCTGTCTAGATGGTTGTGTCAAAAAACAGAGAAGAATGAAAGTGTATTCTCATTCTTGAGCAGTCATTCTATCAGAGGTTATTGTGGTATTTTTGCGGATTAGTAGAATACTGCTGGCTTTTCTGTTCCCACCCTTTTGTTACTGGCTGTACTTGAATATTCTAGAAAATTATCAGTGGTAGAGGTGGACTGTCAGATCAGAGCTCAGTACCATTGTTTATATTCAGCTCAGATTCAAGAGCTCCTTAACTGAGTTTTGGGTCCAAAGTTTAGTCTAAAACTAGTAGGTATGTACATTCCTTATTGTAGCTCTAGTTTGAGTAGATTTATTTACCATTTTCAGAAACAAGACATTTAAGAGGAGCAATAGTTGAACAGTAGATCACAGCTTTATAAAATTTTATCATTTTGTTTTTCAGTGACAGGCAACACATAGCTTTAGATTTCGTTTTGCTCATGTCAGAGCAGGAATTTTGCCATTCAAATCAGTTCAGAAAAAGTAGTTTTGTTGTAAGACTTGTACAGGCCAGGGCATTAGTTTTCCTGTGTGGAGTATGGTTAAGTTGCAGATGTGGAAACATAACTAGAAAACATAGCAGTGTAACTGAAATAGTCACACTAACACCCTTGCTGAATTATTTGCATTAGGCTGAAGCCTACTGGTTTTGTTTTAATTCATACCCAAGGGTTTTAAGAAAAATTCACTACTATCCACTTTCTAAATCCTTTTGCTTCATTGCCAGTCTCTTAACTGCTCAGGTTTATAAAAGACTTCTGAGCAGATTTGGTATGTGTCTCTAGGTGATGAGCAGAGGGTATAAGGGGCCAGGATTCACACCGGGATGGCACGGATGTGTGATCTGGGGTGGTATTCTTCTTCTTTTCCCTGATGTATCTTGTTCACTAGTACTAGCACATGAATCATGCTGCTTACAACTGCGTGTTCTTGGTAGGGTTATGCTGGATACTAAACATTTATTCCTGTACAGTGCACTTCCAACAGCACTAATCTGTATGGTTATGAAATCCAGAAGAGAAGATGCTCTCAGAGATGATATTAATGACTGTGGCATTTATTCTTCATCAGACTCGTAATGTGGTTTGACAAACTGCTCTTGCTTTAATGATGAGTCAGTACTGTGCTGGTTTTGTGGCTCCTTGTAGCAGTTGGTGTACCAACTGGCTAAGCCTGAGCCTGAAGGCAGTAGAGTTGACACAGAGTACACAAGCCCCAGGTCATCTCTAAAGGTTTCCATTGCTTTAAACGGGAGTCAGGCACTTAAGCACTTTTAAAAAAGAAAATCTAGTCCTGGCTTCTTAGTGTACCAGCCATGTATAGCAGGTGCTCATTTTCCCTCAATCTTGAAAGCGTAAGACAAGCTCTGTGGATAAAGTAATGCTAGTGATGTGTTTGGAACAAAAATAACGCACAACTGGCATTTAAGCTACTGTTGGCAATGACCATCTAATTGAAGGGACCTCATTTTTTACACAAACCACACAGGAGCTCATTGCAACAGACTGCAAACTAATTGCTACTCTCATGTAAAAATTAGGGGAATAATCAGGGCTTTGTTTTATTTTGGATGCTTGTACTTTTGTGTACCAAATTTGAGAGGGACTGCCATGAGAAGGTCAGAAGATTGAGGGAGAAGCAAAGACTTGGATGGGGCAATCTGTCCTCTAAACTACAGACATGCTGGCACAAGAGGGAAATGCCAAAGCCTTAGATAATATGAGTGGGAATTGATGGTTGCATGGTTGGAATGTTGGGGTTTTTTTCCTGTTATGCTGAGCACACTCTGTTGCATTTAATATATATATATCTTATGTCTTATATATCTTTAACAGAATGGTTGAGGATCCCTGCATGAAAGAAGGAAACATAGGTAAGTGAGCCTTGTAGATTGCATGTATGGTTAGTTTTTATGGTCCTTGCTCTGGAACGGAATTCCGCCTCAGGGAAGAGAAGAGTCAGGGCCTGAAACCTCAGCACATTCAAACCAGACTAGAAACAGGACTTCAGCTCTCTCTCTCTCTCGTGACAGGCTGCTTGATGTAAGGATGCCTTAAGGAAGATAACAATTGCCCCTGCTGCCACATTAATCTCCGACAGACTTATTTTTAAATATATTCTAGGCAGTTGTTTTGCCGACAGGGAATTTTGCGCTTTATGTTTGGTTTAAACTTGTAGCTCTTCTTCAGGATTCCTCTTTTTTGGGGGGCGGTGATATGGTTTAGGGCTGAACTTGTAGTGTAGGGTTAATGGTTGGACTTGATGATCCCAAGGGTCCTTTCTAACCTGAGTTGTTCTATGATTCTATGATTCTCTTCCTGGATAAATGACATATGCTGAGGCCCATCTGGGCAAGCTAGTTGTTTTGCTGCATAGGTGGGAGGAAGAAGGCAACCAACCTCTCTGAGGTACTTATCGTTCTCCAGGAAACAGGGTGATGCTGCTGCAGGCTGGCTTCTTCATTCAGGCTTTCTCCAGCCCCCTCAGAGCTGAGACCAGCCCGATTCAGCTTTACTACCGTCCTTTTGCTTACTACAAGTCACTGCTGAGATGCACCTGACAAATTTTCACATTTGCCCCCTGGAAGTTCTGGTAATGCTCACTAAGGTAGTGAAAGTTGGCATCAAACCTGGGACAGACCAATTGAAATGGGAAGCCTGTTTCAAATACGTTTTTCTGGTTTTTGTTGGAGTTGCTTACTGAGGAACTTGAACTCCTCTCCCAATTGAAAAATGAACAAAATCTTGCTTGGAAGTATTTCTCATGGGGGCTTTAGTGATTAAATTATCTGGCCATATCCTTTGGTCTAGAATCAGAGAGCTTCTCAATCCCTTAGTGTTTTGATGTGAGAATAGATTTAGAGAGTGTTGCTTTGTGCTACAGCACAGGTGCCTTTGTTATTAATCTGTAATTACAGAACCAACACTTGGCAAAGATGGCACTTATTTCTGGTGATTACATGATAATTACAGTCAGCTGATTAAAAAAGAAAGTAATTCTTTGCAACTCTAATGAAAGAGTTAAAAGTAATACTCTGTGATTTACTTGTAATGAGCGTGTACACTGAGGGCCAGTTAGTGCTACAGCTCTCTTGGGTTTTGGCTCATAATATGAAATTATATGACTATATTAAGACTCATCTGGCTTTTAGGATTCATGATGCTGGAATCTGATTTCATTTCCCTTAAAATATTTACTAGGAATTACATAGTTTGATGGTGTTAGCCAGGATTTATGCCTTTGTAACTGAGATCAGTTTCAAGCTCAAAGGTTTGCAGTTACAGTGGGAAAGAAGGTAGAAGTATTTGTGGGTTGATTACTTACAACAGAGTTTGTTGTCAGTCTTTCCTTGTAGACTGGCTGCGACAAATTGTAGTGTCAGGCAGAAACTCAAGTCTAAGAAAGTCAAAGAGCCTGGGCTTGCATTGCTGGATTTCTCAAGGAAAAGATTGGGTGGTAACGATGAGGGTGATATATACTTTCCTATTAGGAAGGAGTCACCAAGAGACACTAACTGATACACAAGCCACATTAAATACATGAAGTTTCCTTGACTGTAGCATTGTCTAATTTTGAACATGATGGAACACTTTGAGGACGTTTTGTTTGCTTTACAACTGGTGAGATCTTTGGCAGGAGTTATATTCTCCTTGTCTGTGCTTTTAAGTAAACGTATGGCAGCATGTCAGCATCCCAACAGGATTCTGTCTGAACCCAACAGAAAAGCAATGTCTGGAAGGGATTGGGAGGAGAAAAAGTGGCTGCATGCAACTGAATTATAATAGGATGGTAATTAAAATTCCTCTGGCTTCTGAAATGGGTGTATATCTTAGTCATTACTGAGAGCATTTGTCCATTTTTCTGAGACAGGCAGCTGAATGAACATGCCCATTAATATCTCTGACCAGCCTTGCAGACTTGTATACCTATGAGTGCTAGTCAATCTTCTATTACATTATCATCTAGAAAAAAAAAATCATAAAACCAGCAAAAGCAGAATACCACCTGTACTGTCAGTCTAGATGTTCTTGATTATCTTTTTATTCTGGTATAAATCTGCAATATAGAAATGAAAGTGGTTGTCAACATAAGAGAAATCTGACTCTCTGTAGAATGATTAAGCTTTAAGACCCGACGTATTTTGTATGTCTCATAATACAGTAGATCTGTATTATGTAGATCTGTATCTGTATTATGTAGATCTTCTCCAATACATTATTTTATATTAGTTTTATTGGGGGGAACAAACCACAAAAACTTTTAGTTAAAAATAAACCATTCTATTTCATACAGTTGAGCGAGTGAGAAAAGTTTTCTCAGTGCTACAGCAATTTCTGATTTAGAGCCCATAATGCTGTGAGACATCTGGATCCCTTTTTTTTCTCCTCTAAATAAGTTGACCCTTCTGCAGTTCTCTTGAGCGAAATCCTGGCTTCGTTAAAATCAAAAGCAAAATTCTTATTGACTTCTGTGGGCCAGGATTTTGTCTTGGCACGCTTTCCATAAGAACCTTTCCTCTTTCAGACGATGACTCTGAGGAGCACTTAAACATATGGTTCCCTCTCAGAATATCTATTTGTTAGCAGAAAAATGCTCTTGAAAATATGTTCATTATCAAGATAGGTAATACTAGCACCACTCAGAAACATCGGCTCAGAGAAAATACATTTTGAGATAAATGTTCCAGTTTTATTCATTTTATCCAGTGAACATTTAGCCTGCTTGTGAGAATCCAATGGGTGTACTTTTCCTTCAGATTTGCCTAGTAACCTTTCATACCTGACTTCCATAGAAGCAGGAGTGCTTTCTTAAGTATTGCAGTGGAGATAATTAATTCCAGTATTTCATGAAACATATATTAAAAGTAGAAAAAAGAAGAGAGGCTAAAGTATCACGAAGTGGAATAGCCAGTTTAAAAGCATGTGGCTCATAAAAAGGTTGTGCTCTTGGCGGTGTTCTTCCAGGGAAGAATTTAATTAGATTCCAGTTTGCTACTTGTTTTTTTATGCTGTTCAGATTTATAAGGAAAAAAAAAAGGTGAAAATATATCTGTTTGCTTATACTTTAAACATTCTCAAAAAAAAAAAAAAAGAATGTCTAGGTCAAATGGTATTGTTCTGCTGAAGAAAGGGAATTGCAGACTGCTGAGGGCATCTCTTTGGCATCATTATCTGCTCCTCTGAATGAATGACAGTATGTGGATGTCACAGCTGAAGAACAAGTGAGAACACACTGCACCTCAAATGAATCATTCCAAATATCCCCTTCCCTGGTTGCGCCTTTTTACATCTGGTGTAAGCCTGGTGGCTAGTGATTTCGGGGACTTCCTTTCTGACAACTCGTGGGCTGTTGCTTTGCAGCCCTTGCAAAGGAGTGTTCAGGAGAATTCAACATGATGCGAAACCAAGGGCATTCACACGCCTTGCTACTAGAGACACAGAGATCACTTGACACTGCGTAGCTCTGGCAGTGGTTGGGAAAACAAACATGTTAGCCGTAAGGCCAGGTACTGTAGATCACTAATTGTCAGTGGCACATACCTGGCTCAGGAATATAGTTGGAGCTGTCCCCAAGGAGCTGCTGTGGAGAAAACCACTTAATATCATCAAAAGCCTACCACTTGTCACTAAGTTTTTAATTAAAAAATATATGTATGTGAGTATGATCAAAGCAACAAGAAAAATTTTCATTGTGCATCTCTTGGAAGAAATGTGAATATTTTATTTAAATCAACAAAATCTGTAGCTTCAATTTGGAAACAGAACTCCCTTCTGCACATATAGGTCTTTGCGTTGAGAAGGCTGTGGGAGAAGAAATGGCTGCTGTAATTTGCTTTCATCTCATTAGTTTGTTTATAGGATGCCCTAAAGACAGACTTTTTGTGTCAGTCAGTATGAGCAGATGGAAATGAGAGACTAAGTAATAAAATGTGTGCTTAAGACAGACATAAAACTTTACATGAAGGCAGAGCAAATTGAACATGGATCTCAGTTAGTTCTAAAAGAGGAATAGTTGTACCAGCCTGAACAAGGGAAGAATTTGACCCAGTGGATATTGCTGATTTGGTTTTATGCCCAAATGTAGAGATACTGGGAGTGTAAGTATTGATAATTAGGGCTTCGGGATACTCAATATACCATGTATCTCCTTAGAGCTATGGAGTGCATACATGTTGTAACTAAAGGTTAAAAAAATACAAGCAGTGAGAAAATCTGTGCAATCTCCCCCCAATTCCCTGTAATAACATACCACTTAAATTCTCAGAAGACACTCCCCTGACATTTGCATTAACTGAAACTCAGTGTCCCAGGAGAAGGTAAAAGGGAGGAGAAAGGGTGTTCACTTTTCCTGTCTACAGTGAAGCATTTTCTCATACCTATGACTAAGGAGTGGATTTTGTAACTGAGGCTCTTTTTCTTGTCTACTGTGTTTCATAATACAGTGATAGGAGAAAATGGTGCTTAACTTTGGTTGCTTGACTGGGGGAGAAAAGGAGGAAGGGAAACTGTGCGTGTTGGCCCAATGTCTGGTGCAGGTGTGAGGGATGGACTTGTGACCCTGCAGAATTTGCCCAAGGAGACTCAGCCTGATTTTGAGTCCATCTGTATTCACTTTTCACTTGCTTTAAGAGCAGCAATTATATAAGAACTTTGCTGAATCTTTGTTTCCTGCTCATCCTTTTCTGCGGTCCTGAATTAATGCAGTCTGTGGCAACCTACTGCTGTTATTTCAGTGTCTCCTTGGCTTCTGCATTTCTCCTAGATCCTTCCTGGAAATTTCCTGAGTCTTTCCTACTGTCTATACTCCCTGTACCTGCATGTGGAGCCCTGACAGGATGAATATGGACCCCTCAAATGCTCAACTACTTTTGAAAGGCTCTTTGCACTAGTTGAAGGCACTTCTGGTCTTCCCTGATGCCAAAAGTAAGGGACCTCACAATCTCAAGCCAGTGTAGTGCTCAGATTGTCTTGGTTGATCCCAATGATGGTATAGTAATACCAGTAAACTCTCATCAGATATAGACTGTCTGAACACAAACTGGAAGGATGTATTGTACAAGAAGACAAAGGGAAGAAAGCAAGCTTTTGAAATGTGGTAAACCCTCAACGTTGCTGCTTACAGGTCTCAGACTGTATTTAGAACTTGAGTTTCTAAATCTGAACTGGGGCAGGTTACCCAGCATAGTGAAGTGTCTGCATGTCTGTAGTTTAGATTAGCTGTTATATGGCCTGATATAAAAAGATATCGTATTGTATTCTTAGTGATGGCATCACCTTTAAGAGTAAGTAAGATTCTTAACATTTTGTAAGCAACCAAACAAAATTTTTTTTTGCATGTGCTGAAAGAACATCTCCTGCCTTAATAGACGAATTGTCTCCTGGATACTTCACAACTCATTCAAGATTATTTATATCCCCTCCCACTTGAGATTACAACATTTTTCTAAGGGCAGTTACAGAAATGGCCTACCTGGAATAGCGGTATGAAAGAGTCTCTGATCTTTCAATTCACAGGCAGCAGCCAGAGACAAAGAGCACCTTGCTGGTCTGGGGTACCTATCTCCACTTGGTCAACAGAGCCTGTTTTGAAAGCTTCTGTTTTGCACAGTGGTCTTTTGAACTGTGCACACAAGCACGAGAGAAACTAAACCTGTTTACTGTTGGACTTTGAGCACAGGGAAATAGGCAGACTTAAAGAAATTGTATCTTCTGGTGAATTTAAGTAAGAAAATATTGCATAAACCTGCTGGCTACCATAGTTATTTATGAACTCACAAAAGAATTTAATTCCTGAAGCAGAAAGGACTCAAACCTCAAAGTTTTCTGCACCTGAGCCCTGTGACTTAAGGTCAGTGAATAATTGACCTATAGATATTTGACTGCAGAACATACGTGCAAAATTCTAGAAGTCGTATCAGGGAGGGCTTGTAGATAAGGTATATATGACTGGGTATTGAGCACACTTATAAATATTGCTGGTGTCAGGCAAGCTTATTTATATCAATTGTAGTTTAATGTCAGCTACAAATTTTGTCTGAACAAGTAAGAAGGATAGTCAGATTCTGACAGTACTTTATTTAACAAACTACAAATGTACCCTTCAGGCCATTAAAACTTTGTTTTGAACTCTCCACTTGCTAAGACATTTCAGAACTGGGAATTTCAAATTGTCTGCTCTGGCTATGGTTAGTATTGAAGAAAAAATATGTTCTAAGGATCTGTAAGTCAGAGTCAGAAATGGTGAAGCAGGCAAAGTAAAATTGTTTGAAAATCTACCAAGGTTGATTTCAGACATAAAAATGAATCTCAGATTCAAAAATCTTGTTTAACCGGATGACCATCTCTTCCATACTTTTTACATAATTCTGAAAAGTGATTTTTAGAAACTAACCAAAGACTATTCTGCTTACTGTACAGAATTCTTTATACAACATTTCTTTCAGAAATATTTCTGTTTACAGAGAGAACCATATGGAAAGAGTTCATGCAATTTTTTTCTGTATCATAGCTGGGTTTGATTAGTGTGACTCGGATTTTCAAATAAAATAATAAAAAAACCACCCTAGGCAAAACCCCAGCTCCTTTACAGTAGTAGTTACTTCCAAATGAATGGATCTGATTTCCTTTCTAATATTTGCAGGGCAAGAAATGACTGTTCAGTTTGTTTTCAGAATCTTCCCTTCTGTTGAAATTTATTCGGTTTTGTCTTTCTAAAAGTCGTGTTTCTTCTTCCTTGAGTTACAACTCTTTATTGAACTTGAACTTTTTAGTAGGGGTAATAGACTTTCACTCTGCTCTCCACATTATGCTTTTATCATGTCTCATTTCAGAGCTGTGACTTCTGTTCTATAAGGTCTTGCCCTTTTTTTACCATTCAGGGAGGCACAGGGAGCAGGAGCATGACATCTAAACCTTCAGCTTATGGCTCACAGTGTTGTAACACGACTTCATTATTCTTTTATAATGTATATACTGCTGTCATCAGAGCTTGACCTCAAGTTGACTTTCAAGTTTACAGTATTTATATCTAAAGAAAGCTGAATCAAAGTAGGATTGAAACATAAAAGTAGACAAGCTTCCATAACCTAGAAGGACTTCCAAATGCGCTGACTCACCAGACACACCCCATTAAGAGCAGCAACAGAGTAGATTTTTCTTGTTCTTAATTCTGCCTTGAAAAACCTTTTTTAGAGGTTGTTTTCCTTAAACTTCATCTTCACAGTCAAGCTCTGTATTATGCTGACTTAAAAAAAGACCCAACTTTCAAACTTGGCCAGAGGAGATATAAAGTTATCTCTTTCTTTTCCCTGAAAATATAAACCTCTGGAAAAAAAATAAGAGTTTTAAGCCAGCAAGCAATACCGCTTGTAAAGTAGACTAAATTTAGACCATGTAATAAAGCTGTTCATAAAAACAAATAAAAAAATTTAAAATCAACAACAACAACAAAACAACCCACAAATCACTCCACTTCTGTAAGTATCAGGAGTTCCTAAACTGTTCTGTACCCTGTTGCCCCCATCCTGCTAGTCCGAGAAGTGCTTTTGCTGTGGTTTGGGAATCACTGGGCTGGTTCCCGTGCGAGGCAGCAGTTCTCTCCAGAATCTGTCTCTGCTCCACTGCGATGGCTGCAGAGGGTCTGGCGCAGAATACTAATGGAGTTGCCCAGCACCGACTTGTTCACATGCACCAGTCAAGAGCTTATTAAGTCACTCACTGTTTCGGGTCATTTGTTTTCAGTGCAGTGCTTTTGTGAAGCAAAGATGTAGAAGGTGAGGCCGAGCTGACTGACAAAGATGATGGAGATCCTAACGCAGCAGGTGGCATATGAAAAAGGAAGGTGGTTACATCCCCTGAACTGCTGGCCAAATCGTGCCTATTCTTTGTGCCCAGCAAGTCTTGTGTCCCATGAGATTGCTTGCAAGCTGGGGTCTTTGACCTCCGCTGAGTTCACCTTAAGAGGCTTTTGCAAAATTTAAGACTGTTGTAAAGAAACTGTCTATTGGAAGCCGTGCGGTTGCTAGTCTGTATCTTACAAGGTCAGTGCAGACACGGAAAACTTGTATGGCAACTTAGTGTAGGGAGTTTACTTTTTAATTGTTGCCATATTCCTGATATGTCCTTTAAGGAACATTTTGTGACAGCAAGTATCAGACCTTCCCTGCAGTCAAAGGTTCAATTAGGAATGGCAGAGTCTGAGCTTAATGTAACTCTTAGTCTATATATTTCTGTTAGCTGAGCAGTTTTTAAGTCTCATTACTACACTGTGCATCTAGACAGATTTCCTGGATCTCAGTGAGATTTTATCCTTCCATTTAGATGGTGGAGGAAATGTCCAAGATAAAACTATTGAACTCATGAGAAAACAGTTTTTTAAAATTGAAAGTGTTTAAGCCAAAGTTAGTAATATGAAAAATGAAAGGCAATATATTGCCAAAAAAATTTATCAGTGACTGAAGATTTCAACCGCTGTTTAAAAATTATAGTCCTGGTGATTACACTGTAAATGTGTATTAAAGACATACCTTGTATAAAGTAATATATACTTAGAAGCAGGATGTGAGTGCTTCAGTAATGTAGAATGAAAATGTGCCAGTTGAAACTGCTTCACTTGTCATCCCTGGGTTGATGTATGTTTTTGTAATAAAAAGTGCATACAAAGAGGTTCAGCATACCGCTCACCTTGTAGTCCAAGCTTGGCAGCTGTCAACAGATTAGATTTTTCAGAAAACTGGAGGAAAGTTGGGTTTAGGCACAAGAATATCAGGAAATATCTAACTAATGAGTATGACTTAGAATTCTTCAGTCAGCAGCAGAAGACAGGAATGCTTCAGGAGGAAATTCAAAATGAATGAGCAGAAAAAATGGAGAGGGAGACTAAGGAGGAAAGCAATTTAAATAGATCAGGAGGATTATGTCAGATCAAGGAAGGTATCTTTTAGACAGCAAAACCTTTCTTTTTTTTCTCCTCCATTAGTCTTCTGCATTGCAGTATCTCTTGTCAACTAGTGAGGGAAGGAGGAGGTAGTAATGCAAATAGCTATTTTAGATTTTTTTTTCTCTAGGTTTCTGATTCCTGCAACATTGCCTGGCTTATGGAAATTGGTACGGAAAGACTGAGCAATGCTAAGGAACAGGAGTCAATCTCTTGACTGACCTCTTAACTCGGGCATTGCCAATGTAGAAATTAATTAGAGGTCTTTCAAGTAATTGCAATCCATTACTATTACTTAATAGACCACAGTGCACAGAAATCCTTCATTGTTTCTTGAACAAATAAGGTATGTGTTCCTATGAATCATTTATATGGCACCATAAATACATGCTCGGTGTGCCAAACTGTATCGGGTGCCAGCGATGTGCTCCCGGGGAGGCGGGAGCCTGCAGGGACCTAGCCGAGGCGATGGGATCTGCCCTCCTGCCTGCAGCTGGCACAGACAGCGTGCTGCTGAAGCTCTGGGCAGCCCTTTCAGTGGCATGGCTTTCATTAAAGGAATGCCTACATAGCCATAAAAAAAGTGGTAGGGATAGGATGCAGTCCTGCCTTTGACAACTTTGGCTAGCCACGGTGATTGCCTCTGTGTAACTGCCCTTCAGCCTAGTGTATCAGAAGACCAACATTGCAAACTGTCTCCTCTATATGTGCTTCTTGCCTTGGAGGTTTTGGGAACTGTATAAATGACAACACTTTGTTAGTTAGACAGCATTTTCTACCTTCCAAGCTTTATATGAACATTAAGCAGTAAACATGTTACCATTAACATGACAAATGGAGATGGAAGTAGCACAGTTTCAGTGAACTTGGTAAGTGACTCAGCTAGAAACTTTCATGAGCAAGGAAGTGGTCTCAGCTCAAGCTGTACTAACTGAGAAAATGCAGAATGGAATCCGTGAGAAATAGCAGACTGCTCCTCTGGATGGTTTCTAGTTCAGTGTCACCGGTAGTTGGGGAGGATGGGATGGGAATATAAGTTTTGATCCTTGTTTTTTAAGTGCTTCAGGACAATGGTGTTAGCAGATCGCTCTTGTTCCTTGTTATATCAGTGTGGGACTTTCACCACTATGGAGTGTGCCATGTAGGAAATCTGTGATCCTTTACCAATTTTAAGTAGGAGTAAGCTGTTGGAATCAAGGACTGTATTTGCAGTCGGTGTAGCTGTAGCGTAGTGCCCATAGACCTGAGTCGTGATCTGGAAGCAGTGTTACTGTGGCACTGCAGAGCTTCAGAGGAGCTGCAAAACTCCCTGGAGAAGCTGTGCAAATCATAAAATGGGTCAGTCCAGGCTGTGGCTGAACTTCTGTCAGCACCTACATTTGTGGGTTTAAAACTGGGTCTGATGTATTTGCATTACCTTGCATTCCCATCTCAGGAAATTGATTCATAGCAGAGCTGGACAACTTCATGAAGATTGTTGTAAATGCACAGAGTTTCCAGGGCTTTCAAGGGAACTTGGTGAATACTTTGAAAAGTATTCCACTTTAAACGTTTTAGAGTTTACAAAGTAGACAGACCACATTATGCTTTGGAAATCTTCTGAACTAGTAAGAGCTGAAAGTTGGGAAAACATCCAGGAAAAGGAGCATATATATCTACCCTTTTCCTTCCCTTGCTGGCCACTCACAGTTATAAGTGTCAGAGTAAAGGTGCTGAGTTAAATGGACTCTTGATTTGAACTCTTATGGCCATTCATTTGCTTTGGTATCAAGGGATCAGCCTAGCAGTGAAACTACCTGTCAGAGAGCCTGGCTAGTCGTAAGCAACTGAGCTATTTGGAGCTTTTTAGCCATTTTCAGTTGCCAGAGGTGAGGAATGAGAATTCCATGTCTCCCAAAACCTAGAAACCTTTCTTTTTTTCCCCTAAGGATTCCTTTTTTTTCCAAAGGAGCATTAGAGATGTTTTTTCAAATAATTTGTAATGTCTTTGTCTATTAGTGGCTTCTGTACATGTCTGGCACCATTGCCTCTCAAGCAATCAAACTGTAATCCAGAAGGGTGAGGTTCCGAAAGAGAATGTTTTTCCAGAAGAGACACTGATGCACTTGAGGGATCAGAACTGGGATGAGTGTTTATGTCAATTCCGATGTTCAAAGATTTGCTAAAATACCAATTGTCTCCCTAAGATTTCAGAGGGATGAGGATCCAGTAACTGGCTGTTCTGGAAACGATTTGGTCCCTGTTAACATGATGTATGGCCAGATTTGGGATCTTGTTTGGGTTTTTTTCCCACTGATAGCACTCACATGTTTCTCCAGACACAAAACACATCAAAGAGCAAAGCTGTGCAGAATCCCCTCTGACACGGCTCTGGCTCATGATTCTGTTTCCATCTGGCTCTTGAGAACTTTACTTAGTCAGGCTTTAATCAAAGTAGTGTGTTAATGTCTCTGTACTGTGTGCTTAACTCAGCTGAAGAACTTGCTGAAGAGAGAACATTAGGAAGGATCTTAGGGTTTATCACTGAGATCTTGGAGTTCAGGAAGTTCACCTTGTGAAGGTAGACTTTTTTGGTTCAAAGCCATGTTTTGCCATAGACAAAGTAGATTTGTATTTGTCTCCCATATCTTAACTGCAAGTCCTTAATAAGTAGGAAACAAGTACTTCACGACTTCCTTCCTTCAGTCTCTGTTGATGGAGCTGATCTGCACTATTTCGTTTTGTATGAAATTTCTAAATACTCATGGAGACAGAAAGAAACTGTGGATTACTTTGTAGCCTGGAGTTAAGAAAGTTACCAGGAGAAAGAAAGGATATGGGTTGAAGCTCTCCACAGTAGAGGGGAGATATCTCCAAACCAGTTGACATGTTAGAAAGGAGGTAAGGACAATTAATAAATTAATATCACCAGGAAAATCTTTCTCAAGATGAAAAGTATTTGACCACCTAAACCGAAATGCGTAATTTTGAAACAACTTTTTTCCTTCAGCAAATTTTCTAGGTTTGGGTTTATTTTTTTTTTACATAGTTATAATGTGGTAATTGATGTAAATGCTGAGTGAGTGGGAAATTCTTGCTTCTACCCATTAGCATTTGATTTGTACATTCCTAAATAAATAAATACTCTTATAAATGATTCAGACTAATTAACAGACAAGGAGTTTGAAAAGCAGATGTTATTTACAGAAGGCAATAGACAGGAACTTATGGAGAATAGTTTGGAACAGAAGAGTAGAAGCAGAGAGACCAGCAAACAATCTGTTGTGTGGTTTTTTTTCTTCTACTAAAATTAGAAGGCAAAGCTGCATTTTTTTCCAGTGCTGTCAAAAGTGAAGTGCCTTATAAAATGGAGGAGATTTAAAGTAACTCACAAATAAATAGCTGCTCTAGCTAGAGGGAAAGAATAGCTTAGAAAAGGAAGAAAAAGAAATCCTGCAGTCTGAAAGAGACTTAGCTCAGTCTAAATATGAACTTTAGTGTCGCTGAGACTTTTTTCCTCTGATATTCTGCATCCAACCTTGTGGAAGCCAGAAAAGGGAAATTCACTCCAAATTCACAATGTAGTGAAGGTGTTCCTTGAGCATTTTAATTGAGTCTTCATTATCATCTGTAGCAAATCAAGTTCGGTAAATCAGATTTCTGCTATAAACAGAAGTGTTGAGTGATATGCTTCCATCTTTCTTGTTAAAAATTAAAACACCTTTGAAAGATCTTTGCCGGAAAGCATGTAGACTCAATTTTGGAGTTATTTCCTTATCTACTACAAGCATTGAAACCATTATTCTTTATTTAGATATTTTTAATGATGGAATTGTAGACTATGATGTATTCCCCACATCATCTCATGATCTCAAAATCAGGAAGATGCAAGGATGGCAGAGTATGGATGCATCTGCCATAACAAAGCTGGGGAGACAGAACCAAAAAGTTATGAGGCTTTCTGAGCAACAAAGTGGCAGATGCCTGATGGGAAGGGGCTTGACTAGTTTAGACTTCACTAGGTAGGACAAAAACCAGAGTTCTTGTAGTGGACCAAAACAGAGGATCCCAAGGATGATGGTCTTCCTTAAATTGTGAAAAAGCATTTCTCAGGTATTACAGAAGCATAAAATTCCCCTTGACCCATTGGAATCACATTTTTTTCTGTCTTTCTTTCCACAGAACTAGAAGTTTAAGATTAACAAGATGAAAACAAGCCTACATTTTCCCCTGATGATTGAAATAGGAACATGAGTGGACCTTCACTTTGGTATCCAGACAAGGCTGGACTAATTGAAGCTATCAACATGTACATTTATGGCAAAGGTCAGAAGCTGCATTGTTAATACTCAACCATAATTAAAGAAGCTGAGTTAAATTTGGGAAGGAAATATCATCTCCTACCTCCTGAAGCAGCTAAGCTTTTTTGAAAATACTAATGCATTTTGTACCGTTACCGAAAATTATAGTTTGAAGTTTGATTCATATCTCCAGCTTAGTTTGCAATTAGCAATGCTTAGATAATGTACTGCAAATCTTTCTAATAAACCCACAGAGCTTTTTTTTTTTGTTGAAAGCACTGGGTTGATAGAAGGCTCTTTTCCCAAATACTGATGCTTTTACAAGCTGCGTATGCCGTAAAAATGTTGTTAATGTGACAAAATTGTTTACTTGCTCATTAAGGAACTGCACAGTAACAACAGGGAGAACCAGCTGTGTTACAGTTGAGTCAACAACAGCCAGGGCTCAGAATGCAAAAGCAGTAGGTTTACAATACATTGGGCTAAGGAGACAGGCCACCACACAGATCGTTAGGCATGACTGGCTCATGAAAGGCTTTTTTCATGACTTTCTGGAGTATGTGGGTAGTTAGGATAAAAATAAAGATAAGTGTTCTGGCTTAAAGGTGTTTACCAAGCTAATGGAAGGAGGGGGTGTTTTGTAATTTTTTTGGTCCTTTAAAAGAGAGTTGAAGTACAAACAAGATAACTGAGAACATGCCTGAATCAGAGAATGGCATAGGCTGGAGGGGACCTTAGAGATCATCTAGTCCAACCTCCCTGTTGTGGGCAGGGGCGCCACCTCTCGAGTAGACCTGGCAACACATGGGGACCTGAGTGGAAGACATGAGACTTTCTGTAGGACCGCAGCTTTTTCCATCTATAAGAAGAAGGAAAGCTTGTTCAGATATCTACCATGGTGGGTGTTGCAACTTGTCCAGGCTTCTTAAGGAAGCCTGTGCATCTGTCTCATGTCCCTGCCTGTCTGTGGTAGGAGAGCTTGCCCTCTCAAATTGCAGAAGCAGCATTGTGAAATTTGGCTTGATATCAGGGTTGTACCCTTGAAATCTCATCTCCCATCTTCATCTATATCACTCTCTAGTAAGGTACTACCTCTTCTTGCAAATATTCCTTCTGTGAAATCCAGGTCATAGTCATTATCCTGACAATACTGAAGGGAGAAATGCTCCAGTGAGTAAAGTATCAGAAAAACAAAATCTGTTTTGGCAAGCCTCCCTTGAAATTTGTGGACTCCTTAAACTGACCCTGGCAAGAGTATTTGAAACAAATACTATTCTAGGGGGAAAAAATTACCCCTAATTTGTCATTCTATAATAATTCTAATTGACTTCAGTGACAGCATAATAGTGTAAGTGATTAACGTTTTGCTCTCTACCAAACAAAAACATGAATTCCTCTGACTGGAAGTACTATTAATAGGTGGGAAAACGGATCTGATATATCTGTAGAATTCCAGGTGGTTTGAAAACTGCATGCAGTGCATACTAGGGTAGCCACAAAAAGATATTAGAAAATAGCCTTTTCCAGGACCCCTGAAAACAAAAGGATTTTTGCAGTCACTGACATCTGGCCAAGGTGGGCTGACTCACCATTCTGCTTTTTTAGGGCTGCGTGTACTAGTTTTACACCTTTTTGCAAGCCCCAAGCTTGAGGAGGCCTTTTCTTCCAGTGATTTTTCCTCCTGCTTTTACTTCACACCGTGCCAGGGAAGAGAGTGGGAAGTTCTCATGTGTCCCCCTGGCACTAGAGAACAGTTACCCGACATGATGTTTGTCCTGGGTGGATGCCTGCTCAAGCCGCAGCGACACCAGCTGACCAAGGAGCTGGCCTGTGACACAAGTGCGTAGGATAAAACGCTACAGGCAGCACAACCCAACTGTTCGGTTACTTAATGCCACTCAGCTGCACTCTTGCAGCAGGACTGTGTCAGAAATACAGGGAGCATGAACAGGGTTTCTGTGATCTCATGAAGTGGATCTCCATGAAGCTTGATGTCCTATAGGTTTGTGTCCTGAGTGCCATATAACCCTCTGCCCTCCAGAATAACCCCTGCTTACCCTTGGGGCTTCATGGTCATCTCTACTACAGTTTGTAGCCCTCCACAGTCCTGAATGCCACTTACTGCAATGCCTCTTTTTTCCATTTTAACCATTAATCTCTCTTTTATTATGGACCTTCTGTGCAGGTACATGTGCAAACAATAGTTCTTCTCCACGTTCTCTACCAGTTTTACTATATGAATCTGTGTATGTTGATTAATTCTGTAAACTGCTGAATTTTACCAGTCTTATACTTACTAAGGACACAACTACCTCTGAGTTTCACAGAACTTGCAGAATTTTCACATCTTCAGGAACTCATCTGTCTTTCCTATCTGACTGATATTGACCAGTGGGCTAAAAAAATTATTAGGAGAAGGGGCTTACAAACAATGTGACTGAAGAAACTTTTTCTCTCAGGAAAGCAGGCTAAAAAGCAGATAGATAAGGGGGTTTGAGATGACTCTTGAATAACAAAGGCACACACAGCATTCTGGGACAGTCAACTAAAAGTCATAAGGACCATGTCACATGTTTCGTTTAAGTATCTGAAATAAGCATATGAAATAAAAATTAAAAAAAATAGAAATCATCTTCATTTTCCATTTACCTGTCAGCTTTGTGAGCAGGGTGTGCTGGCAAGGCCCTACAGCCCCAACTGCAGCTGTGTAATTTGAGTAGCATCAATTACAATCTCTGGATCTTAAAAAGATAGGGTTGTGTGCGATGGACCTGAGAGTAGAGGACTGTGGGATGTTTGGGTTGGGGAATTTTTTTTACTCCCCCATGAGCTTATGTTTTAAGTTTAAGCTTGAGAATCAAGAGGGAGAGAGAAAAGAAAGAGCACAAAAACTAGGAGGAATTCCATGAGAGCTAAGGACAAAGAATTCCTGACAGCAAGCCTCCAGAGGTGATGAGGCCTATTGACTTTGATGTCCATCACAATAAAAAAACCACTTGTTTCATCCATTTTGGGGAAACAGTATAAGACTCACAGAGAGAAACAACTTTAATAAGATTTTATTGTGCAAGTTTCAGTTTTCATGTAGCCAAATTGAGATAAATCTTAAAATTTCTATAACTTTAAAAGAGCTCTTACTAAATTGTTCCTGTCATTCGCAGTAATATAGAGTGAGGCAATGTTTTCCACACAGTGACCTTAACTTTTCTCACGTTCCAGCAAATTTTGTACAACCCCAGGAGTGTATGTCCAGTCCTGTGTATCATTCTGTCCCACCACTCCTATTTCTGGCAAAGTAATTCTGATTACTGTGTCTGCTAATTCTTACTTTTTGTAAGAGGTAGATGTGCATATTGTCTAGTTTGTAATAGAGAATCAATGACAGTACAGTTTTATTTGTATTTGCAGAGACAACAAAATCAAAGAAGACAGCAGCTTGGTTACTCCAACAGAGAGAGTAATTAAGATAACACAGTGATGTTTCTAGCATATTTTAAGAAGCCTGGAGGAATTAGCATAGCTTCCAGAAAATTGTGAGCTGGAAAGAAAGAGCCTTTAAGAGTAAACATTAAAATATTGCCTTTTTACCAAATATGACGGAGAGCTGATATGTCTCCTGTGTTTGGGCAGCAGAGTGGAGTGGGTGAGTTAAGAGGAACTGAGAAGACAGTTTGCAGGGCAACTAGGAAATGAATGAGGTCATTTAACCTCTTTTCCAGACAGGCATTTTTAAAAATCTCATATCTCTGTTTTTATCCAAAATTTTTAACACATCCCTTTATTTTAACTAGTTCAGTTTTATGGATAGCAGCTAGCTATAAAAATAAATAATAGCCTGACATGTCCTTCAAGCCATTAACTGTTCCTTTCTTTCTACTCCCTGAGAAGATGCCCTGGATTTAAAGACTATTTGTATTAAAACAAAGAATAAAAGAAACAACTACTTTTCTGACACACTCCTCTCCTTCAGCTCACGCAGACGGCTGACAGCCTATCTCATTCCCATCAGTGGTATTGCACCAGCTTCCCTGGGAGTTCAGCACTGCGTCCAGCCTGTTCTATTGGTCTGAGCCCCTCATTTCTGAGCTGCAATGCCACCATCTGCGAGAAGTCAGGTAGGAGCAAAAGGCATTTGACATTGCTGAAGTATCAAGCGTCGGTTGTCAGTATTAGCCTTTTGTCTTCCAGGAGTTTGTTTCACTGGTTTAATTTTTGATTTTGTAATACAGCATTTGTAGAGGTTATTTTAAGTGGAATAGTAGAAAAGTAGGTTCCTTCCTTCCTTCAGAGGTGCTCTTCTGGTTTTAGCTGATGTTTGCGTATTTTAGCTATCACACTGTGGCTGTTAATCAACAGTACAGGGCATTTTAAGAATCTCATACTCATGCACCAACTGATTCTTCTGCAAGTGGATCCAAATTAGAGGCCAAGCTATACCTTTTTTATTACCTAGAGTGTGCTATTTTTGCGTCTTATGTATTTTGTCCACTAACTGATGTCTTACATTACGTCACCCCATTAATACTAGCTGTTGTACCCAGCACCACCTTTGGGTGGCATGAAAAACTGACAGAAGGGAGGAGAACTGCTGAGGAACAAGCACTGTGGCTAAAAAGCAATTTCCTTGTTATTCAAAAAAGCCTGCTTGAAATGACTGTGCCAGAGCTTACAGACAAAACAATTTTGCCCGTTTGTTCCATGATAATTGCCATGGGGTCATCGGTTAGCTTTTTGCCTATCTACATGGTTGTTTCACAGGCAGTTTATGAGAAGTCCACCAAAACATGCCCCAGCAGCACAGTAAGCCTCTGGGTACATTTAGCTGCATGATCCTGGAAATGCTTGGGAGAGCAGTGCCTAAAGAGCCTTGTTGCAGGCTCACTAGATGGGAAGAGCAATGTCTGGTTAGAGATCAGAAAGATACAAGACACAATCAGTGGGTTGATTCCCAGGTGCTATCCCCCTTCCAACTCCTTACCCCTAGTTTGACCCAGAGGAGTCGCTTTCTGTGGAAGTGAATGCAAAAAGCTGCCCAAACCCATTTAATTTGGACAGATGAATATATTGTGGGATTGCAAAAGAAACGCAGTACCTCATCAACAGTGCCCAAGGACACAGCATACATTACTGTAGCTGCTGCAAGCTTGATTCCTAAGTCTCACTGAAATGTTTGCTCTAAGGATGAATCAGTTACTGCTACTGGAAGTTACACTTTCCGGTCTGAATCATATATTTGCACCTCTGAGGTCTCACTGGGCAGTCAGGTGGAAAAGCCACTGATCCATGAGCAACAGTAGGAAATCATAATCATGGGATTGCAAGACTTGACCCATTTAGAGAAAATTAACTGTCTATAGCTAAAATAAGCCACCCTGAAATCAAAAAGTGAGACTAAACTACCAGAATAAACGGTACGCCTTTAGTTATTTGAACACTTTTAGCAAGTCGCTCCAGCTCCTGTTTGTGTTGCTCCTAATATGATTCTTATAGTCCTTTACTCTCTACAGCTTCCTGAGTAAGTGAAGTGAAGAGGGAGGTGCTGATCTTTTCTCCCTGGTACCCCAGGAGAAGTGTGGGAGCAGTTCAAAAGTGCACCAGTGAAGGTTAAGACTGGACATAAGGAAGCATTTCTTTACTGAGAGGGTGGTCAAACACTGGAACACGATTCCTAAGGAGGTGGTCCATGCCCAAAGCCTGTCAGTATTTAAGAGGCATTTGGACAATGACCTTAACACGCTGTAACTTTTGGTCAGCCCTCAACTGATCAAGCAGTTGGACTAGATGATTGCTGTAGGTTCTCTACCAACAGAAATATTCCATTCCATTCCATTCCATTCTTTGCTTATTAGCAGTAACACAGTTTTATGGGGAAATTTATGGCAGAATTTTAGATGCGAGTATTCCTTTGTTGTTAGATCATTTGAAAGGGGTGTGGAAAGCATTTCCCTGCTTATCCCAGCCTGTCATCCATAAAATAGACGGTACCAAGTCCCTTTGGCTTTGAGTGGTTTGATGTAAGACTTGATGCAGACTTCCAGTCTGGACTTTGTGACCTATTCAAGACTAGTCAGGGTTGTGAGAAACTACATAAATCAGAGGAAGTGGCAGCTGAGCAGTACCATTTGCCCAGTGAGTAAAGGGTCTTCTGAGGTGATGAAAATCTTTCATAGCCCAACTTGCCACTTGAAAGCATCCAGTCCCGAGGAAGCTTACGCTGAGGTGTTGAGATCATTCATCAGGTAGGCACCTTGTTACCTGAAAAGTGGTCTGCCAGAGTCCAGAGCCCTGGAGTAGGACAGCAGCCATACTGAAGGAGTTGTGATGAAACCGCAAACCTCTAGGGACTGCAGTGGAGTGGCAGCAGTAAGAAGGTCATGATGACAACCCCTGAAACATGCTGTAGCACTGAGGAGCTCTGTCAGAGAAATTTTTGCTATGACATTTCATTGGATAAATATCTGGGTTCCTTGGACTTACTGACATGGTGCTGCTCCAAGAACCAAAAACTCTGTTGCCACTTTAATTGAAACCCTATTGCTTAAAGAGCATTCAGCACCATCTCAGCTGTGAAACTACTGACTTGACCGACTGTAGTGTCTCCAAGAGGAGACATCATTCATATGAGGTAGTCACATGTAGAAAAGAAAAATGGACTTGTGGCTTAATCTGAAAAAAAAAATGCTTGCCCTTGGCTTCTGGAGACAGTAATTTTGTCCTCTGGCAGATCACTTTGGAACAATCTGATTTTACTGGCACATAACCAAAACAACTGCCTTGGCTCTCAAACTGTGGGTGTGGCTAAGAGGCAGTACACAGAGGGAAGAGCATAAAATTACCTTTCTCTGCTAGGGTTTCCATGAACCTGTATGTATTTTACTTTGCACCCTATGTAAAAAAAAACAAACAACACAACAAAGCATCTGTTAATGTCAGCTCCAGCTTTCAGAAACGTACAACTTCTTTTTCTGGGTTGCTTAGCTCTCAGAACGCCAGGTCTAAAACGACCTGTCTCAAACAAGTGCTTGACATCTCCAGAAACTATGTTCTGGGGATCTGGAGTCAAATAGTGATGTGGATTTTATAGGAGGCACCTAATCTTGAGCTAAAGGGGTATTATAAGGCTGAATTAAATGCTGCTAGTTAGAATTCACTAATATCTTTAGTGGTGTGTGCCATAAAAGTATTAATAGGGCTTTCTGGGAAGTGTGTGGCTCTGTCAGTGCCAATGTGAAATGCACTTGAGAGCTGCTTGTAGCTTTGTCCCATTGATGTTCAAAGAAGAGGAAAGCTTTGTGTGTGCTCTAAGTGGATTTAATTCAGGTAGATTGAAGAAAAAGCTGGAGAGTAAGAGACCATTCACTACTAGGAGAGCAGTTTATCTTTCTCCTAAAAATCCATCTTTATTCAAAAGCACTTTCACACAGAGGGTTCTGTATTTCCATTATACCTTTGATATGTGTCTTTGATTTTATCAGCTTACCTGTAATTTCTCTGGCAGGGTTTTGTAAGCTGTGGACTGTTCATTTAACTTAGCAGCTTTGAAAATTATTTTGAATATTGTGTATGAGTCACTGTACCAAATGGAAAAGGATGAAAAGGACTGAATGAGGAGGAAAATGGAGTTGTTAAATGTGAAAGGAGAGACAGATGCACCCATATATATAGATATCTATATGCAGCAACCCAGGATCTCCTGGGGTAAGAGAGCAGTGCTCAGAGGGTTTGTAAAGAGAGAGGCCAGTAGAGTCCACTTTGTCCAACAAGGACAAGGTCACTTATGGGAGCATCTGGACTAGGTGGCAGGCTTCTTATCATTGAAGAAAATTGGTCTGATTTTCAAGAAAAGGAAGAAGATAGCTTCCCTCAGAGACAGCAAATCTTGCTCACAGGCTCCCACAACTGCGTTGTTCAGGAACTTGGGAAGCCAATAGGACCAAATGGAGCTTATGGGTGTTCATACTCATATCCCTGGGAAAAGATAAATCAGCATACTGTAAATTTCCTTTTCCTAGGGCAAAGCCTCCTCTAAAGTTCCTAGTGAGGGTTTCTTCATCTTTGAAGAAAAGGCAGCGTATTTTGTGTGAAGTTGGCTAACCACTGCACATTGCTGGTTATCTTGCATGCTCAAGCACCATCTGGCCAAAGGGTGTCTCTGCCTTTCTAGTGCCCTTGTTTATGCTTTGATTAACATCCTCGAGCTCCCTTCCTTCTGGCCTTGCTGCCAGCATTTTTTTGTCTTTATGCATTCACTGGTCAGCCACACTCTTCTCTTTGCAATGCTGTCTCTCTTCAGATTCTGCCTCTTTCAGCTTTTTCATTTTCATTTTGCTGTGCTACTAGATGTACACAAGGCACATTTACCTTCTCTAACACCCACATTGCTGTAAGCCTCCCTTTTACTCTAGGGGGCAAAGTCTGTGGGCAAAGTCCTGCAGGGCAAGATTTCTGGACCTTGTTGTCCCAACTGAAACATGGATTCAGAAGTAAACTCAGACAGCAGAAAGCAGCTCAGCTTGTGCTCCAGGCGAGTTACATCAACTGATCACATTTGATCACAGCTGATTTAACAGGCCCTTTTGGTTCTTTTAGTCTTAGATGTCTTGCATGTGTACAAGTTGTATCAATGTGTTTTTCCAGTTTCAAAATGTCTCCTATCTCCAAGCCTGACGAAAAATTTTACTCTAACTTTTAAGCTCATAAGTAAAGATTTTTTCTTAATTACAGTAAAGAGACAGATACTGCAAGTGCACAATAAGCATTAACGTATCTAAGGCAGAAGGATTGCTCTTGTTTCTATGGACCTCTAGGCATGGAGAGATCAATGGGAAAAAGAATTTTAAAGACAGATTACATGACTGAAGAAAAGTTAATTGCCTGAAGCAATTAAACTAGACTAAAGATGTCTGTGGTAGAAATTCTCATCCCGAAGAGATTTTACCTAAGGGAAACCTTAGTCCTTAGCGAGAAGTCTCAAGGGAGGAATTCACAGAACAACTTGGGAATCCTAATTCTAGTGAACTACCAGGACCAGATGGTGTTCATCTCAAGCTGTGAGGGATCTCAGCTCCAAAACTAGAAAGCTTCTGACAAACACATGCAATATATCCCTTAAAATAGGAGATCTTCCTGGTTGCTGTAAAAGTGTCACAGGGATCATCACTTCCAAAATATAATGAAGAACGACCTTGGGTGTTGCAGGTGAATGTGCAATATCCTACATAGAGGAGAAATGTTTCAGGGTAGTCAGAATGGAAACATGTGCTTAGAAAAACAGAATTACATCATCTGACCAAGAACACAGTTTCTGCTTAAAGCTCTCACCTTGTCTTTGAAGTTATTTGAAGACTTTATTTCAAGGATTGGGAAGAAAAATCTGGCATATATTATCCAGTTTTTAGGAGGTTTTGATGATGTTTATAAAAAAGGGACTTTATGTTATGCTAGACAGGTAAATTTTTGTCCCTAATTAAATACTGGCTAGGCATCAAATGTTTTAAATACTGTCTGTTTTTCAAAATTTAGGTGACTTAACAGTGACAAGGAAAGATCTGTGCTGGGATTGCTCTTGCACAGTTTTGTTGGTAATTTTAGTTGAAGTTGTGGTCATTACATATCACTATCCACATTAGGAAAAATTAGAGGAGCACATAAAATCTAGAAAGGCTTACTTCAGTGAACAAAATAGTAGGTACAATTTAACTTGTATACATATAGACTCATGTACAGTAGAAAGAAAATTTTTTTTCACAGACGGGAATGAATCTAAACAAGGGAGTTTTCCTTCAGAAGCAGAGATCTAGGAATGGTTATTGATAGCAGTTCAGCCTGCTTCACCCAGGAAAACAGAGTAAAGAGAAAGCCTTGCTTTAGGTTCCCAGAAATTGAAAGCTATAGTCACCTGAAGCAGTAATTTGAATATCCTTAAAACGAATGAAAGGAAATAATTCTGTGGAATGCAGTGCTAACAGCACGTCATAACAGCATGCAGGATCTAAAGAATTAGATCATTTTTCTACCATTATCAGCTTTACAGCAGACAAATTATATTACAAATATCAAACATCAAATTCTGAGTTATAAACTTCACTTCTGGGAAATAAAATGAGGAAAAATGCCGTCCATAGAGTTGTACAATAAGAGAGGCATAATTTTAGTTGGACAGAGGTTGCCTTCATCTTACACAGAAGAGTGACCTGAACCAGTGAGATAATATCTAATTTTGCTATTGAGTTCTGATGTCTCGTCTTAGGCTTTCATGCTTCTGAGGAAGACAATGCCTGCTTGTGAGCTTGTATTGATTGCATGTTTTTTCTTGTTAGACATTAGTATTTTATGGAGAACGGAAGTTGAAATGGAGTCAAATAAAATTGTTGGCAATTTGAAGTTTTGGCTGCTTCCTTTGCCCTTTCCATATTATGTAATATGGTTTAAAAAAAAAACAACAAACAACACAACAAAACCAAAATGCCTAACTCTTGTATTTTATGTTTTTAAGCTTTATAGCAATGATTTCCAAAGTAAATGTATCTCACTCTGCTAAGTGTTTTCATTGAAATCCCAAAAGTCAGCTGTAGTTATTTCAGAGTCTGACAGTCAGCTTCAGTCTCATAGTTAGAGATTTTTCCAAGACACTGAATTAGATAATAATCTGTAATAAAAAAATGTAAAAGTATAGAAATTGGTTTTAAAATGAAACTGGGAAAAAAAGAGAATAGTTTATTTCAACCTCAAAAGTCATCAATGTAACTGCTATTTACTATTTGGAGTCTGAGTCCCCTTTTATTCAACGTATTCCCAGTAGACTTGAACAAATAGGTCTTCTCCTTTCTTTTTTTTGTTTTTTTTTTTTTTTCTTCTTTTTATTCCTTGAGGGAGAATTATAAGACATTTCACAGCAGAATAGACTGTTGATGTAATAACACATGTAGTGCTTAGTTAACACACGTTTACAGATATGCAGCAATTACTAGCATTTTTCTGGTATTAAGTTGTAATTGCTGAAATCTGATAAAGCACTACTGAAGCCAAATCTTTAGATACCAGATAAAATTGCTGAAGGCACTTAAGGGTTTATAAACATGTGATTTGTCATTCTTCAAACGTTATTTGACATCCCTATTCAGTCCCCATGTGTTGCCTGATCTAGTTGAGAGGTGTCCCTGCCCATGACAGGGAGGTTAGATTAAATGATCTCTAAGGTCCCTTCCAGCCTAGCCCATTCTATGATTCTATGATTTAGCCTTAGTTTGAAGTAACCTTTAAGAACTCAGACTTTGGCTGAAATTTTAACATGCAGCAACATCTGTGTGGTTTTGTATATATATGTATATGCATGATATACATACATAAGCGTATATATACATATGTATATGTAAGTGGCAAATAAGAATTGTAAATACCACCACACATGGTTTAAAGAAGGATCTTTCAGGGAGGCTAACCTTTGGGATTGAATTTTAGAACTGAAGGAGTCACATTTTGAAGGAGGAATTAAAGGATATATCAGTGATATGTATATTCTAAACCTATGCGTGCAGTCACTTCTCTCTCTTAAGAAGTGCCATTTCCCCATAAAAATTGTGGAAGACAAAAAGTCCACAAGCTATTAGTTACAAATTAGGTGAGTTCTGTCCGGATAGGTAGGAACACAGTGGTCCTAGGCAGCAGGAGTCCCTGACGTGATCGTATATTAGTCTCTTGATGTTTGGGAAGTATAGCATAGTGAACAGACATTTAATTGTCACAGGGTCTTTTTTCAAAAAAAAGCTTTACCTTCTAGAAATTAAAATTGCTTTTTTTAGGCTGACCTATCACTGTAAGATATCCTTGATATTCAGTCTCAGTAACTAACTTGTCTCAGTGGCTAAATTAGAAAGCACTGCAAATAAATCATGTACTAGGTTTAGAGCACTTCTGTCTGTTGTGATCAAAAGTGTTGTGATACAGGTAATGGATTACTCCTCTTAGCTTGGTGTAATCACTGCGAGCATCAGCAGCTGCAGCACCTGATGTGACCAGTAGAAATGCAAGCCTTGACATAATCAGTCATCAGTCATGACTCTTCTTTGAGGCTGGTTTTCGGGCTATGAAGAACAGTCTGTGTGGAGCAGCTGGTCTGAGATCTTTCCTTTGTTTTGAAATTCACTCCAAAGCGCTCAGCATAGCTGACAAACGAGCTCATTTTCTGGGTGCGGTTCTCCAGGGCTTGGGAAGGACAACTGAAAAGTTCTCAGGGAAAGCTTTATCAGAGTCCCCAATATCGATGAGCTGGTAAATCATTTTGACTAGTTTGTTGGTGCCGATGGTGCTTTTGAATGATGTGCAGCCACGGTCCAGAACTCCCAGCTTGCCATGAATGAGAATGCCATGAGTGTGTTTTTTCCAAGATCATAGATGTGCTCTGGGAGTCAGTAGGACATTATTGCTGCATTTTACCCTTCTCTCTGGATCTTGGTCAGCTGAGGGAAGAGAAGGAAAAAGAACAAAAGAGAAAGGACAAGCAGAAATCCAAGAAACCCGACAGGTAGTTAATACGTAACCAGGTTTACAGCAGGAAAAGAGGAAGAGCCAAGACATATACATAGGACTCTGAATTCCTTCCAGATGTTCCTGAAGACCAGTAATGCTGTAGCTGTTCACTGACGCAGTTGACCTGGACTTCTGCCAGGGAAAGGGGCAGGCAGAGGAGGGTGTGTGTGTGTTTGTCTTTCCCTTCTCAGTATGAAATATGTCTTCTTTCCTCTGCCATTGGCACTGCTTGCGACCGTGTCTGTTTGCAAAATCACCATCTCCCCTGTGGGATGACGAGGCTGTCTGAATCCCAAGTTTGAAGGGAAGGGCTGCTGTGTAACATTTATATTTGTTTTGCTTTGTGTTTTGGTAATGTTTTCCTTGTCGGTGCCTATGAGAAAGTGTTCTAAATACGTCTTTTGATTCTGTGATGGCAATGTCTGGAACGTCCCCTTCTGGTTTTCATTTGTGTATGGCTATGGAATATTTCTTATTTCCTCTGTTTGGTAGCCTTTAGCAAGGTCTAATCTGCACTCAAGGACTAAAAGCTTTTTAAAATGTTGTCATCCTACAAATGGTCCCTAATAGGTCTAGTACCTCTTTAAAATAAAATAATTTACAGTACATTAAATAACTTATGAAAAGTAACTGGTTCATTTTGAACTGATTTACTGCTGCTATGCCCACAGATAGGATTTATAAGGACAGGCTAAATGTGTATTTGTACACATATGTACAGTAGCTAGATACAAATACATGTTTCTATATTAACTTTAGAGCACTGAAATCATTTGAAGTGTTTGGAAAAAAGCAGGCTTTTTGATGCACAAAGCCTTCTTCAGACAAGTAATACTGTTGAAATTGCCTTTTTACTGCCTCCCAGGGATCTGTAAGTCCTCTTGAAGTTCAAGGCATGGGAACAGTGTCCCACAAAATGTGGAATAAGGGCCAGGAAGTCTTGCATCTGCCACTCTTTTAAGGAGTGCTTGCATGTCACACCTTAAGTCAAATCAGTTGGCAAAGGGACAATTTTTGCTTGCGGCAGCTTGCCATCCTGTGTAAGGTGAGCTCGAACACACTCCATGCCACACCTTACCTCTAAATCACATGCGTGTTCTTCTCAGCACTCGTCACCTATGGCCTAGATTAAGCCACCTGAAAGACAGGCGTGGTGGTTGGCTGGGCTCCAGGGGCTGTTCCTCAGAGATCTGTTCTTCATCAGGCTCCACTGTATCTTTTGGGAACGTGGATGTTGTGGCACATGTTGAGTCTAGTCCTGCCTCCACTCCTACTCTCTGCTGGGACTCTGTGCCATGAGAATCACAGAATTGCTGAGGCTGGAAATGATCTCTGAGATCATCAAGTCCAGCCTATAAGACAGGACTTACCTTCTGGCGCGGCTCAGGTACCAACCCTATGCCCAGAAAATGGGAGGAAATGCTTCTATCAGTGTCACCATTGAACTGCATTGTCCCTCAGACAGAAACGGCTCATTTAGACGAGCTAGAGAAGATCAGAGAGGTTCAAGCTTACCTAGGAATACACAATTTCAGGAGAATTGGTCTCAGTTAACTACGCTGTCGCTTCATGATGGCCAAACAGGGAATTCAGGTCTGTCTGAAGAGTATCTCTTTGTTAAAAAATCATTCTGTGTGAAGCAGTGTTATTGCTGTTGTCCAGACCTGATCAGCAGGGCTCAGAAGGGCTGGATTGCTACTTCTGTCCCTGTTACAGCCAGTTAGAGGAATCACGTCCTCTTTCGATAGCAGTTTCCTATAATGGTACTGTGCACAGTGTTCCGTATTCATTCCTATTTGTTTAGCTAATGAGGAAGAGCAGCCTGTCTTAATACGTGCACACTAAGAGCAAAACCAAACCTAATGCTAATGACAGCACTATGTTGAATAGAGATCCGAGCTGCTGTAGGTCACTTGGTCAGATGCAAGCTGAACTTCATGCATTGAAATGTGCCTCAGAAGCTCTGCAGAGACCCCTCTAAAATCTTTGTTTTAGCAAATGGAGGAGAAATGGCTTAGATGACCAATGCCACAGGTGTCATCAAATTTTTTCTAGCCAGACTGCAGAAACTGTTGTCCCACTGCTTGCTGCTCAGGTAACTGGTTTGACATGCAGCAACAATTTGACAGGAGGCAAGCTTTGAAGTGTTGTTTCCTAAAAGGAATCCTAAGCAGGATGGTGAACAGTGCTACCAGATACATGAAAATCACCAGGAATTTTTTTTTCATTTATATTTAGGCCTCTGAGAAAGGGTCTCAGACATTCTATGTTCCACACACTTGGTGCAGGCTGTATCGGAGGCACACCTGGGTTCATCAGCTCCATGGCATGAGCCTAGATGTGACCTGGAAGTAGTGTTCTTCTGTGGGCAAGGACAGCTACTTCTACTATCAGCCACACCTGCTCATTATATAGCTGTACAGCATTTTTGTGGCTGTAACCATAAGGCACTGAAATTTATTTAATGACGATGTCACATAAGATTGCTTCAACGTCAGAAGTTCAGCAGCACTGACTGGAACACAGGTGATACAGGCATTTTTGTGTTTCCAGAGAGGAGCACCAACTGTGATACTAGAGTGTTAATGGTGTAGAAGAAAGGAGAATGAGGGGAGGAAAGAACTGGAAGAAAAACACTTTGAGTTTATTCCCTGTATTAGAAGCAATGTTCATAAAATACCCAGCACTTGAACTCTGAGTATGTGGTCAGAATTTCCTCTCACTTCTGAATGACCTGCTGCACAAACATTGACTTGTTGACTTATAATAGGTAGCTTCAAACAGGATATTATTCAGCACTCTAAAATAATCTGAAACTCATTTGAAATAGACAGGTTAATCCCCATCACCTGTGAGTGAGAAATAAAAAACAAATTCTTCGCAACCCATTACTTCCTCAGTAAAGTGCCACAGATTTTTGACTGGAATCAATTAAACTGCTGTGCCATTCCTTTAGAGTTTTAAGGTATTTAACTTTTTTTAAGTTTGGGCTTAAACATGGACAGTGGCATACTCCTCCCAGTATGAGTTGACAGCACTATGAGGGGTGTGTTTTAAGGTGCTTTGGACTAGTAAAGACTTGTTTAGGAAAAAAAAAAAAGACATTTAAGGCAGAAAGGAGAAAATATTTCCATTAAAAGAAGGGGACTTATTTGCATGGGGTTTAATTTTGGCTTACATTTTACCAAGTGAGCTGGTATGAGTTATGAGATGTGGATAGATACACAAAACTTACAGGAAATAAACAATTGCCTCTAGTTAGTTTATATGAGATAAACTACTTGTACAATACCAAAATCCTCTGGACGTGAAGCAACATCAATAGGACTTGTTTCAGTTAAAAAATAATCCTTTCAAAAAATGGCAAACAGAAATGTGTTACTGAGCAAAATGGCCACCCCGGTACTCCCCCAGCACTGTCGTCAAGGCCAGCTCACCCACAGCCACGTTTTCCACCTGCCAACAGTTAGGTGCCTCTCCCTGTAAGCTCCATAAACTCTTAGGAAAGACGTGTCCTCATAACCTGTTTTTCAAGTTTTTGGTGTGTGTCAGAGGGAGGCAGGAGTGTGTTAGGAAAACATCTTCCTGAATAGGGAGGGCTGAAGGGTCAGTCGTTTCCCCAAAAAGGGGTGGAGAGGTTGAAGGGGAACAGTTTACTCTGTAGAGGCAGTAGAAGTTCACACAATTTTTCCTTTGAGATTTTCCCTCCATTTTGGAGGTGACTGCACAAGCTGACCCAGTTCTCTGGCATGACATGTGCTGGAGAGCAGGCATACTTAGCAGTTTCAAGCCTTCTCTTGGGACTGTTCACTACTAAGGTGGGCTTCACAGTTACTGAGGGGGTCTCTGTTAAATCATCCTTTTGTCACGAGGGGAAAATACTTCACAGGCAGCCCTCTGAGGCCACTCAATCTACTACTGGTTTTTTCTCTGCTGTTCTCGACTGCCCTGCTTCCATATGTTCTCCAAAATGTGCTTTTGAGGGGTGAAAAGGAATACTTTTGTCTGTGTATTTTGCTGTCAGTGATCACAGTAACAGCTAATCCTGCAGCATTTAAAACATGATGATGCCAGTTGTACATTTAGCAGCCTTCAAAGCCACTATTAGGACGTTTCTTTTGCCAACGAAAAGAATATAAATGCTTGTCAGACAGCTTTGGAGTCAGGTGTGTAACGTGCTGGATCTGAAAAGAAAGCATTTCGTTTTCAGTCCTGTCAGCCAACAAAGCTGTGCTGAGTTTTTCCAGTCCTTCCTATCCCAGAAGGGTATTACCCTGAGCTAGTGACTGGCCTCAGAGAAGGAAGGAGTGAAACCCAAGAGCAGAGACCGACACTTTGCACAACCCTGTCTCAGTGGAACAGCTAGTCTGCGTCAGCTCTGCCAATAGCTGCAAATTAGTTTCTCTGGAGCCAACTTCTTGTTTCATATATCGCATAAGATTATAACCATAACTAAACTTCAACAAGTTAGGATTTTTGTAAGCCCCTTTGATTTGCTCTTTCACCCTATGAAACCCTATTGCTGTTGCTGCTGGAGAGAATCCAGCAGTTTTCAGAATGAGAGTTCTTGCTTATTTTCTAATTTATTCTTAATCATCTTGGTTTCCTTGGGTTTGTTTTGAGAGGGTAGTGGAAAGTAGTGCTCACAGGCACCAAAGCACCTCAGTTTCTGGAGGGCCAAATCATGTCCACGACTCCTGTTACTCCTCTTGGAGGAGCATGAACGAGGAGAATTGCTGTGGGGAGTGAGGTTCTGGCCAAGTAGCTCATGTGCTACCAGAATAGACAGCAAACAGCAAGGAAGCAAGAGAGAGAAGTGGGCAGCTCTCATGAATGTTGGCCTTTTATGAGGGAGAGTAGTGGATGGACTAAAAGGGAAGAGCAGTGTGTTTTATGATGAGGGAGAGGAAGGACACAGGTGAACATAGTTGTGGGGGACAAGATGGGAGCTTGGGGTAAGCGAGGGAAAGGAATAGGAGATGGGATTATCTGGTCAAGAAAAGGTGGCTTTCATTGAAGTTCTTTTTCTGTCTTTCAGTGCCACGAAACCCAAGTCATCCCAATAGGTTTTCTCCTCAAGATTTCAGAGGTTTCTCGTTACAACTCCCCAAGAAAGTTATCTCACAGAGACATCAAAGTGTCCTGAGTAGTGACACTCACCTGCCAGTGCTCCTACCTCCTGTTAACATCCATGCAGTGTGCTCATCTGCTTATCCCGTCACCCTTACTTGAGAAGGACGTGATCCTTTTGAATGTGTCAAGCAAACACTTCTAGACTTGGTAATCAGTTATTGATCCCCTCAAATTCATATTATCCAGATGCTTTTCTGTAATGCATTGGGATGTTGCTGTAATATATGCCTGAAAAAGTGGGTATTGGTCTCTCAAGGTCTTGGCTCTGTCACTTTACCCCATATAGTCCATCTTGCATTAGTCTTTGCTGATGGCTTCCATGCAGGGAAAGCCCCTTCATCAGATACAGCAAGTGCAGAAGCTGGGTGTTAGCTCCTGTCCCTCGCTAACAGACCATGGCTAGAAGAAGGGCAGTGACTGCTGGGTCTGTGCACAGCTGGAGGTACATGCAACATAAATGATAAGTCATACAGATGGATTAAAGTGATGTTTGCCCTCATCTTATGGTGCAGTGCTCAAACACAGGGGGGTTTTATTTCAATGTGTTCTTCCTATGCATGCGTGACTGAAAAGGAGAATGTAATGGAATTGACTTTGTGGCATATTTTAGGCTAAGAAACACAGAAAGAAGCATGTATGTGCTTGTACCTGTAAACTAGATAAGCCTTTTCTCAGCTGGATCTGGTTAGTAACTAAACCGAATGAATTGATAGGGTCAGAGGTATAGTGTGAAAAATATCCTCCTGATTGGAGGTCACTTTTTATGCTCTGCATGTTCATCAATGTATCACGTTGCACATTAAAAGGCTTGTGTTTTTGTGGTTTTGGGGACATCAACACTGACATGGTTTACAGATTTGTAAACACAGTCATCATCCCTATAAATATACGAACTTAAAATTTTATTTCGAGAAAACTAAAATGATGATAGGTATGGTACCAAGCCTCTATTGTAAGGATACTTGGAATTCATTTAAGTGATCAAGGGGTAATGAACCTTATTCATTATAATGTCTAGAAAGGAAGAAGAGAGATAAGACAAGAAAAATGGGTCCACAGTTGCTTTATTTAGCTCTTGGGATGCAAACTGTTTAGCACGTTGTTCTGAAAAAGCTCTCAGGGGAAGAATTGACCTCATTTGTGAACTCTGGGACCGTCAGTGATAATAACAGTGCTCTGTTTCTTCAGTCCACTCAAAAGATAGCAAAGGCTTGTTGCTGTAAGAGCCCAGGAGAAGAAGTTACTTTTGTTTTCTTTTTTTTGGTGCAAAACAACACACATGGTGATGTGTCACTCCCCCAAGGATAAGGTGTTGACACAAGCACCTATCTACATCCCAGGGTGGTGGAGTGATGAGTGAGTTGAGATCATATTCTCATGTTTAAAACGGGAACTCATTCTTATGTGGAGCTGAAACCATACATTTTACCTTCCATATTTCTTTGGTCTTAAAATTAAGTGTGGCCTGCAATTTATAATATATGGCCATGTCCCAGTAAGCAGTTAGTATTATTTAATCTAAAAAAGAGATAATAGCAAGAATTTTAAAAGGGAGGAGGAAGACTCGTAATTATTTCAGTGATAGCTTTCATTAAAGTAATACAGCTAGAATTACAGTGTTAACAACAATGAAATAGGTAAGCATTAGAAAAAAATCCTGCTGGCATTGTCTGTCCTGGGGTTATATATATGTATGTTTGTTGTGGGTTGACCTTAATTCTCTTTTTGACTTTTTACAAATTTAAAACTTTACTTATCCAGGTATCCCCTAAAGGCCAATATTTCCAAAATGTTAAAGCTACAAGTCTCTCTGAGCAACTGCAGCTGACCTCGTCTCTATTACGGAAAAAAGTAATCAATAGGCGAATACCTCAGCAAGCAAGCTACATGAGCTGGGAGAAGGCTTTACAGAGTCAAAACCACTCT
>NW_009702857.1:105907-107436 GCF_000703405.1 Apaloderma vittatum
GCTCGTGTTCTGGAGGACGCTTTCAGTTTTGTATTCAAAATGAGAGTCATAACCAACACATCTGCTCCCTAGACTGACCTCTGCAGAGTTAAGATTTTATAAACTGAAATTAAAGTGAGCTCATCGTTCCAAACACAGTGTGCCTCTGTTTTGCTTCTACTCCTTTGCAGTTATGTAGGTGAGACTCAGCTACCGTAAGCTTGAGGTTTCTTCCCATTTTCTGAGGACAATTTAGTCATTTGCTGGTGTAATGGAGCCTAAACAGAAGATTCAGTCTTTTAAAGCTGAAGCTTGGTAGCACTGAGCACTTTCATTTCCTGCTTTCAGATGTACGATCGCTACTCGAAAGCCCTTTGTTGGAAGTAATTCATCCCTTTTTCTGTAATTCTAGTAAGGAGTTGCTGACCTGAGCCTATCATCAAGTTAATATAAAGGTGTGATTTCATCTACATAATTTGTTGTGTGCCTGCAAGAAGTCATTTTCCTAGGAGTAGCAGAGGCAGTTCTAGGCAGCTGTACCTTAAGGCCCGCGCTTTCTAATTCAAAGGAAAAAGGCAGCTGGTGGCAGTTCATGCCTTGAAGCTAGTACTTCAAAGGATAGAGAGAAACCTTTAGTGTCACAAGTCTCTCAGGACTCATTCCTCTGTGTAATATTATGTGTTTATTCTTGAAATATGTTTTACTTTTTATGTATAAATATATGTAAATTTGTACACGTATATTTGCACCGAAAGATGCTGAAAGGACGAAGGTCTGGAGACTTTAGATAATGAAACTATAAAGAGGGCGTAACACCTAACATTCACATTATCACCGTCTCAAAGTCAAAAATACATAAAAGAAAACAAACCAAAAGTGCTGCAAATTTCTCTTAGTCTTGGCTCTAAAACTAGCTCTGAATTTTTTCAAAAGCTTCCATTAATAAAAAGTTCAGGTAGATTTTTCTTCTTCTAGTGAGTTCTCATTTCTTAATCGTTTTATCATAATAGGTAACTGTTAGAGAGCTTCCACCACCCTCATCCTCTGGGAGAAGAGATCACTGCAACCTGAGCTTCCAGCCTCATATTGTTACCAAACACTAGGTGTTGCAAAATGGGATGGGTACATTTATGGAGCTTTTGAGGGGTGTGCAAATAGAAATGAAGTAGCTAAGTAAATTCAGAGAAGCAGCCTTGCTAAAGTGAACCGCTGCCCCAACCTTGGTTTAGTTCTGTGAATACATGGGGCAGGAGCAGGGGGAGCTTGGGCCAGGCAGGACCCCTACATCCCGAGCACCACCAGCCTGCACCTCCTGTGGGTTGCTGGGTAGGACCCCATCGCTGCAGGGGGCTGTTACTGTTGTTCTGTGGCTCCAGCCTCCATTTGCAGAAAGGATCGCGAACGGGTTAGCCTTAATCTACCCAGCATCAGATTCACAGCAAACCAGCTGTTCAAACCTTGGCTGCAAAGACTTTACGAGGAATGAGCTAGGTTGGGTGTGATGCTTTAAGCTGACTTCCTTGCCTGTGACCCATATAAACTGCAGTCTC
>NW_009702857.1:107467-114147 GCF_000703405.1 Apaloderma vittatum
CACACAAAGCTAGAAATCACTGTATCTGCTTCTAATGAATGTAAGCTCTGTCCACACTGGGCAGGTTTCTTCAGCTCTGCCAGTTAGACTAACAAAAATTATCTCTCTCCATAAGTTTTACCTTGATTATATTTTAGGATTATCATAGCTGTGCCACTTGGAGGTCAGACAGAGTAACTCTTTGAGATTGGATAAAGCTGTGGTGGTATCAGAAGAAATAACTTGAGAATTATGCTCTTAAGCCAAGATGGAGTGTAAGGCCAGGGAGTGGGTGGTTGGCAGGGCTTTGCATAAGTGTGCTCTGTTTTTGTTTAGTGACATGATGCGCTGCCAGAGGTTTCCTAAGAGTGAACTCCCTTGGCATCATGCTATGCAGGGTTTCTTCTTGGGAGGTGCGCTGTGCCTGGTCTTGGGCAGAGGCACTTACTCTATTTCTGCTGGACTTTGATGCAAGCTGGTCTTCTTAGAGCAATGCAGCATGATCTCTTGAAAGCACTTCTGTAGGCCGAGTGGGATTTTTTTAAAGCTGTTTTGTGAATTTTTTTGTGTGGATTTTGCCTCTCTCCCCTTCTTGCTTGCTAAATCATAATAAATCGAGGCTTGTGTTTCATACTCTTTACCAACTAGGTCATATTTTCAAAAGCTATATATATTTAATATAAACAAATGAAACAATATGCCTCACCTTTTCATATCTACAACCATCCACAACCCCCCATGTTTGCAAAACACCACAGCAGCCTAACAAAACATAGTGTGTGGTGTTTCCTGTTGTCACCCAAAATATTTGTGTGCTCTAGCCCAGCCATGATAGTTTGCTGCTTTTGGCCATGAGCAGTGGAAGCTTAATGGCAGTTAACTATTATATTCCATACTTGCACATTATCCTATCCACATTCCCTGCCAAGGCAGTTTCCTCTTGCAAAATTTCCTTCATAATTTTCCCACCTTTTTTTTTTGTTTTGTTTCCTCTTATCCAGCATTATTATCCAGTGTTCTGAAAAGCAAAAACAAAGCTTGTAAACTTTTCTTTCTTTTTCTCTTCTGGTGCACCTCTGTTGGATTTTATACTTGCAAGTCCTCATTTCCTATGTTTTATTTATCATATTTAATTTCGGAAATACGCATGGTTCATGTCTCTTCGTGATGCTGTGTGCTACTGGTATTATTTTTATATTGCAGTCTTGTTCAATACATCTCCTACTTCTGTCTTTGTCCTCTTGATCTTTACTAAGAAATAGGGGTTTTCAAGTGTTACAGCAAATACTCAGCTAAATACCTGGTATGATCTGACTAAGAGATGACTGAATTTTGAGGCATGTTTCTTCATTAGGCAGTACGTCTCAATATTCTGGTAGAAGTCCTTATAGTACAATACGTCATATAAATGGTATTCTGCTTTTCTGTTCCATGACAATATTTGTTGTCTATTAAAAAAAATAAATAACAAAAACAACACCACAAAAAAACCCAAATCAGCTCTCAGCGAGTTAAACAAGTTTGCAGTAGTCAAACCTCATACAGTGCAACAACTTGCAATGTCTGCTTTGGGACATGAAGTTTTTTGTAGGAGTGTTTCCTTTGAATTCATTTAGGCAATAAAAAGAGAGTTGGTGGCTAAAATAGTTTGCTCTGTTACGGTGAGTTGCAGGGGTCTAAACAAGGTTCAGTGTTCACAGTCCTCTGCAGGGAAGGGTGACTCTCCATAGTGGGCTGGGAATTACCTAAATGGAGTGGCACACTTTCTTGGGATAGTCAGGTATTGTGTTTTGTTGGTGTCTCTCCAGTCTTTTCTATTTCTTTAAATTTATTAATATAGTTATTCGAGTTACTAAAACAAAGCCTGTGCCTCGAACCTTTTGTATGTTACAAAGCTATTGGAGTACACAGAGTCTATCAAGCATGCTAAGTGGGGGGGGGAGAGAAGAAGAGGAAGGGAGCGTCGTCACAAGTACATTTCAAATTTGTCCATTGATAAAATATTCTGAGAGATTTGTAATAAATGCGAAGACTTAAAAGTCAAACCAACTCATTAGAAAATCTTTGAAATATTTTGTAAAACAATTATGATGTTCAGTATGTAAGTGGTGAGAAAGTTAATCTCATACCTGTTTGCAGTTGTTTGCAGAGCAATGGCATTACAAAGTCTGTAGATGTAAGTCAAGAGGAATGATAAGGCACTTGCCAGAACTGTTTTACTAATGATTTCTGATCAGAAGACAGGTCATTTTGTAGCACATAAGCCCTCTGCAACTTTAATTAAGCAATAAAACCAGACACCAACAAAAGGAATGGCTGAGTCCTACCAACCTTTCATCCTGTATCATTTGCACTGGGGCCAAATGAGAACAAGAACATCACAGCTTGGATTATTCTGTCCACATCTCAGCTGCAGCAAGCAACACACAGGGGGTGATACACAGACATTTAGAGTCATTATACCTTGCTTTGTAGACTTTACTTAATCTTGGAATCCTGCTTTCAGGGAGGTGAGGTTCCCCAGGAAATAAAATTGGAATTCTCTGTTGATCACCTTTGTCCCATTCAGTTACAGGACCAAGAGAAGTCTTTCTTTTGGTTTGTGCTGCATAGCCCAACCAGATATGTGAAGAGATTGAACCCTCCCACTAGCAAAACCCTTGCTGGCCTTAGTGGCAGAAGAGAGGTGTGCCATGCAGGCGGCATGGCCTGACCTCAGTGAGACCCGAGGTCACTGGAGACATATGCAGAACAAGGCTGAAAGTCAGCATGTCCTCCTTGCTGTACTGTGGGGCTTACATGTGGGAGGAGGTGTCAGTGACCATATGTACAGGCTGGTACACTAAGTTTCCTTGCCGGGTATCTGAAGATTTTGTTAAGCTTCAAGGCTTCTGGGTTTCATTCCAAATTACCTTTCACGTATCTCAGGGCACAATTTACATTCATTGTCAGGCTCTTCAATGAAGAGCTGATTAGAAACTGGAAGTGACTAGCGAGGACAAAAGAGTTCCTCCTCACCAGAGGCCAGGTGATGGGCAAGGCAGCAGCAGGAGATGCAAGTGGCCACAGCCGGAGTGGTCCTGCCTGCTCCTTGAGGGAGCTGCTCTTTCCTGACTCATTCTTCCCCCTTCATCACCCTGTGCTTCCACAGAAAAATAATTTCATACAAATTTTAGAGGAACATCCAGTTAATCAAAACACAGCAAACTGCCAGCGCAGCCTGAGCAGAATGGTGTTATTGCACTCCGTGGCACTTTCAATTCTGTGGCTTCATTCTCTTGGCAGAGATATTAACAAAAAGAGGAAACGGGCTATTACTGTGATAAAGGCTTTGACAGCACGTTAATGTTAACTCGTCGTCAGGCAGGCTGAAGCTGGCTGGTAATAACTGTGCTCTTTGCTCTGTACGACTCACAGCACTCAAAACCTTCCTCGCTGCTGTGTGGGTTTGTCTGCTGTGGAGTAGGACATGTTTTTCCATGCAGCGATGCCCACCTGAGTACTTTGGCATGGTAGCCAAGAGCCCCACTTTGAATAGCACAGTCACATGGTCTAGCAGTGGGACTGGCATTGCTAAGTTAGCGGTTGGACTCGATGATCCTAAAGGTCTTTGCCAACCTAAACAATTCTATGATTCTCCAATTCTATAAGATCATCTTCAGTCTGGTTTTTTTCAGATCTCAAATCCTCCAGGTTACATTCGTTGATGTATGTATCAAGCAAGTGAAAAGTTACACTCTGTTTAATGGACGAGGGGTGCTTTCATTTAACGGGGAGTCAGCTTGCACTGTGTGTGTAGAAGCGCTGTCATCTGCTCTAATTGCAAGCAGATGTTGAAGTGTGTTTGACTGAGAAAAACCCATGAGATTAAGAATTAGCTGCATCAATAGAGAACATTTGGTATACTGGGTATGTTTTAGTTATTTCAAGATCCAGTTCAGATTGTGACAAATACAGATCAGTTTTCTCTGGGCCTCTGAGAAAGGTCTGGAAGAATGGCCATTCCTCTGTTCATTTCTTCCTAACAATCAGTGTTTGGGAGGGTACATGTTTGTTACCCCTTATTTCCATGCCATAGGTCATGTGCTGCTGCAGCAGCATGCCATAGCTATCCGTGACATCGTGCATTCAGCTAAAGGTGTGTTTGGGCAGCACGTCTCTGCCTGTGATCTGTCTGTCAAACCTCTGTCATTAAACTGGCTGAAAGATGAGCAATTACAGCTTTAGATGATACTCTGTCCGTTTTTCAGTTATGACTTTAATTGCTGTTGCCATTCTCTGGAGTTCAATACCCAAAATAATTTTCATAAAATCATAGAATATGTTGGGTTGAAAGGCACCTCTAAATGTCATCTAGTCCAACCCTCCTGCAGTGAGCAGATACATCTTTAGCTCAGAGCCCCATCAAGCCTGACCGTGAATGTCTTCAGGGATGAGGCCTCCATCACCTCTCTGGGCAACCTGTGCCAGTCTTTCACCACCCCCAGTGTAAAGAACTTCTTCCTAATGCCTAATCTAAGTCTACCCTCCTCTAGTCTAAAACCATTGCCCCTAATCCTATTGCTACATGCCCTTGTAAACAGTCCTTCCCCAGCTTTCTTGTAGGCCCCCTTCAGGTACTTGACGGCCACTATAAGGTCTCCCTGGAGCCTTCTCTTCTCCAGGCTGAACAACCCTGACTCTCTCAGCCTGTCCTTGTAAGAGGGATGATCCAGACCTTTTTTGTGGCCCTCTTCTGGACCCACTCCAACAGGTCGGTGACCTTCTTGTGTTGAGTTCTTCAGAGCTGGGCACAGCACTCCAGGTGAGGTCTCACCAGAGCAGAGCAGAGGGGCAGAATCACCTCCCTCGACCTGCTGGCCACACTGCTTTTGATGCAACCCAGAATGTAATTGGCCTTCTGGGCTGTGAGCATGCATTCCATCCAGTGGACCAAGTCGGGAAACTTGATCCAGCTGAAAATTAACCAGGAAAATATGCTGTGCTTTTCTCCAAGCTGAACCAGTTTGCTAATCTGATGTGCTAAGCTGCTGCAAAAATACAGTTACAGGCAGAACACAGTGCAGGGACAAGAACAAGGTCATGAGAGAAAAGGACAAAGTGAACCTGAAGACATGTGGGTTGAGCTGAGTCCTTGTAGCTAGAAGCAGATCTAGGCTAGAGGAGAAAGTAGGACATTGCGACAGCTCTGCCTCATCCTGGGACGAAAGGGGACTCCCACAGCGGCTCTGTGAGCAGACGCAGGTCTCCTTGTTAGACCCAGTAATAGTTACGTGCGTGGATGCGAGGTCTTCAGAGCAGCTGTGGCTAAGAACAGAGAGGTGCCAATCTGAGTTATGACCCCTAAATAACACTGCTTTGTCTCCATGTCACCTCCTGGGACTTGCAGGAGTGAGATGTGTTAGGAGTCCTGTGAAGGAGGAGGTTGTGCTGCGGCCAGCCAGTGGCCTTTCTGCTCTCCCCAGGGTATGAGGGGGAGCTGGTCTTTCCTGCTAGGGCACGCAGCTGTTGGTTTCATATGTCTTCTTAGGCTGTGAAACAGGTAGGAGAGAGGGGGAACATGATCAGAGAAAGGGAAGGAACAGCCCTTGCTACAGATGGAAGCCAATGCCTCAATCCAGAGAGGAGTTTGTCTCCAGCTTGAAGGTGCCACCGCCTCCCATCTGCCCCCAGTGCTCTGTGGGGCAACATGGGCTCTTCTCACACCCTCAGTGCCCCTAGGACCTCCCAAGGTTTCCTTCAGCCATTGTGAGGAACTTTGGCTTGGAGCATTTTTGAAAAAGGAATCAAATAGCTGAAAACTAAGTCTCACTTTCTTTTGGCAGCAGTGCTGGCTGGCAGTGTTGTTCTCTTAATATCACCCTACTCCACCCCAGCACAACATCGAACCTAACAAGCAGGAAGCTTCAGGTCCATGTTTTCTGAAAAAAAAACCCCACAAGATAAAAGATAGAGCTAACGCTTGGCTTTTAAAGCTTTTTTATTTGTTCTATTTTGAACGTCGCTCCCAAGAAGACAAAGTTTAACTCGGAGGTAGACAATATTAATGATTGCATAATTACATGGATAACAAAATAGGAGTCCATAAGATCATATGTATCATAACGTAAATGTTTATCTGGAAAGTATGTCAAAATCTTGCAGGAAATCTGTCTATTACAGAGTATTTTCTTAGGCTGGCAAAATTCAAGAGATAAGTAGCAGCATTTTCTTTTTATGTAATGCTTACTTATACCACAAAAGTAAAATATAGCACAGAAAATATTGACTGTTCAGAAACTTAGCTACATCCATCAATATAGTAAGAAAGATGAGTAGGAAACTTCTCCTTTCTTGAATGTGAGCTTTGACTGGCTGCAAAATATTTAACGACGTCAACACTCAGATGATCACAGTGAAACTTCATCGTGAATGTCTTCTGGAGATGGATGATGATGCTTGTGATTCAGAAATATTATTTCAGCATATAATAGATGCTACTTACAGACACCACATCAATTACAGCTTCTCTCACAATATTTTCCTCACAAGCAAAAGTGTAAAGACTACACAAACAATCAACAAAACAAAAAAAAAAGGTCCTTGTATTCGAGAAAAGAAGTAACAATGTTAACTGAAAGACAAAAAATTACCATGGAGTTTTATTTTACTCTGTTTGAAAGTTTTGGTTAGCCATAATAAATACTCTGCTAGCATGTATA
>NW_009702857.1:114164-158299 GCF_000703405.1 Apaloderma vittatum
CTCCCCTATTTTACTTCTCTGACCTTCACCCTAAAACTTTGTCTGTGTGGTTTCGCCTTGTTCTATAGCTGCTCCAGGCTGTTGCAGAAACTGTGCATGTGCCTATTTCTAGTTGGTAATCATGTGCCGTCGGGAGCATGTTCACTATTTATAATTTTTACTTTTTTATGGTTTCTTTATGAAAACCAATTTACAAGTTAGTCCTACAAAACATGAACTTACATAACGTTGTTGAAAGAAATTGCTGTGGCAGCAGCAAGTACGTATTGTCCTGCCCTGCTGCCTCAGTGTTACTCACCGGTGCAGGAGGGTGTGAGGTTCTCAGAAATAAAAGGGGATGTGCTACCTGTAACCTCCAGCCCAGCAGCCACTGCCAGAGGGCTTCGAGATGCTCATTCCAGGCGGGTGGAGGAAAGTTAGACTCCTAACAGCTATGAAACACTGTAAATGTGATGTGAATATGGCCATGTCGCAACGGGAAAGTACCTCTCCTTAGGATAGTTTGCTGGGGAGGAAAGAGAGGTACAGAATTGCCGGAGCTGACATCCACAAGAAATAGCACTTTGAGGTATGCTGTGAAAACCTGAACTGAGCAGCTAGGCTCCCTGCATATCAGAGTACAAGCAGTTAAGATGCATTTTGTTTTGACTTGTCTTTTTCTGGATATTCTATTTGGGATTTTTTTACACAGTTGGTGCATCTATGAGGGATTGTATGCTGATGGTCGATGAAGCCCTATTTACATGATTAATGAAATCACTTATTCAACAGGAAAGTGATGTAGGCAATTCATCATTGTTTAAATCTTAATTCAGTGAAAATGTGACCTCTGGAAAACAGTGTTCACATCTATAATTAATAAGCTGTTACACACTTTAGTTTACAATTTGATATACTTTCCTCGAACTCTGTGGAGAGGTGTTTCATGTGATCTCTTTCTGAATTTACAACAGATAAAAATGGCCTGGCTGGTTTTGTACAAGGAGGTTCATTCTCAGGGAAATGCAGATCCAGTTTGCTCTTTGCTGTCTAATACAGTTTAGGCAGAGCAGCACAGTGCTCCCTTTTTCTCCTGACAGTGATTCTCCCTCCAAGATGAGGTTCTGGAAGTCTGCTTTCATACTAAGTAGACTCAAATGTAATTATGCTGCTATGACAACTTCGTCTTATAGCACTCACAGTTCTTTTTCTTCTCATCTTTGTAGTGCTGCTGCTACAGGTCGAAACTGATTCTGCTTTTTCTTCTTCCAGTGTAAATAGAAATGCACGTCAATGAAGTGTAAATTGTACTGGTTTAAGGTCGGCATCAGCCCCGATATATTAAACGCTTCGCTCTCAAAAACGAAGAAGTGGGAAGAAGGAAAAAATGTAAGATGCTCTGTCCCCCAGACCTCACTTAATGCAAGCCATGTCAACCACCCCTACCCATACATCTGGGCGGAGAAGGAAACCTCCACACCTATACGGGAAGAGAGCAGCCACAGCCACACCTCGCCCCTCCTTCCCTCAGCAATAGGCCACATCATTTCTCAAAACCCCTCCGTGCAGTGTTGAGTCCCCATAAAGGGGTCCTGTGCATGGTCTCAGCCAGGCTGCTCCTGGGGCTAGGGTGGCTTAAGGTGTGAGAGCGAGTTACTGCCATGTGGGGAGCCCCGTGCTGAAAACTCGAACAAAACTCAAACTTTTCTGACCGCTGCACAGTGCCGCTGAAGGAATCCAGGCGAATGGGCTGGGCTATGTATGGGAAGAGCTGGTGAAGGGAAGGCGGCTGGAAGGACCATCTTGGTCACCACAGTTGCCGGAGGGATTAGCTGCTCTGCTGGGAGAACATCATGGGGCCTGCTGGACAGCCGAGGAGTGTTTTATAGAGAATGGGCACCCACTTGCTCTTCCCCGCTGCCTGTACCTAGTCCTTATATGGGGTCTGAGCCTGTTATCTCCTGCTACAAAAGCAGAACCTCCGTGGCAACACGTTTTAATTTCCCCTTAGATCTTCTCATCCAGCTTTTGAGGCAGGCAGTAGAAATTGTCTTTTGAGGGTTACTTCAAAATTTGGAGCCTGGTGCAGGCAGGGTAGCACAGAACACCTACGGCCAGCCCTGAGGGAACTTGTGGTTTCGTCATCAAGATGTCTCTGTTAATTGCTACCAAAGCCAGAGGTTTTCCGTGTGTTTACCTTTGATGAGTTATGTTCAGCAAAAAATTCTAAGTGTAGCCAACGTAACTTAATTCGCAGTGACACCCAGGGAGCTGTGGAGAGGTGCCAGAGATGTGATAGAGAGCGTTTTAGTTTCATGTGTCTTCCTGAAGCTCCCCAGAGCGCACTGAAAAGAGCCCAGCCATTTTTTTCTTTTTATTTAAGGTAAAAAATATTCCATTTCCAGCTGTGAAAGCAACTACATAGGCCAGAACAGAAGGTGTTTGTGGTAAAATACCACACAGGCTTAGCCAGACTATTTCGATACTTTTTTCCCTCCTTGAATTCTGCAGGGAGGAAAGGGGCCAGCATCAGATGACAGGAGAGGGACCCAGGTTTCCTGGGGAAGCTTTCCTGGGGGAAAATCTTAATGCATCTCCATATTCATTGCAGCTGTTCTCCTGTAGGCAATCAGAGCATTCCTAAGTTGATTTTATATCGTGTCCATACTCTATCCACTCTTTTCTCTCCTGCACACACTGCTGCCTACACCTCCCTGTTCCTGAAGGATGTCCTGCCAAACATCAGCCTGTTTTACCTCTCATCCAGTTTGCCCTCAGCTCTGAGGGTGTTTGTCCTTTTGCACACTAGGTCTCTCAACTCTGGATCCACAGTAGCAGGTCACTGTCTGCTGTCTCGCAGCTGCCAGCAGTCCTGCACATCAGCCGCGGGCACTGGCTGCTTCCACCTGTTCACCTGAATGGTACTTTCCTCAGAAGTAAAAACCCTGCCTCTGCCTCTGTCTGAGATCAAAACACCGCAGCATGTTCATTACTAAGAGTAAGACATGTTCCCAAGAAAAAAAGAAAAAAAAAAGATCTATGAAGGCTTTATGTTCTCACAGTCTTGATTCTTCCACAGTAAACAGTCTTATACCACCAATCACACTCCTGGAGGGAGCACAAAACAATGCCCAATGCCATGTCTTGTATTTACTTTGAAAAGATGCTAATGACTGTGGGACTGAAATGAAGTGAGTTTTCCCTGAGGAGATAATACCATTTTGTTCTGTGAGGCAGTTCATAACAGATGGGCTGTATGTGCACTTGCTTTCTTGTGTGTGCTTCTCTTTTCTTTCTTGTTTTCTAACAGAAGTGTCACTCATAGTGGCTGGTAGTTGTTGGCAAGAGAAATATTCTGGCTTGAGGGTTTCATAAGAGAAGAAATGGGAATCACACTCTTCCATCCTTCTCTGTAGTTCATGTCACAGTCTTTCAAGAAGTGGTGGCTTTCTTCCAGGTGATGCTCCTACTTAATCTTAGCAGTAGTAATTTTTGATCGATAAATTACAAGTCAAATATTTCAGCAACATAAAAATAGCTTGGAGCTCATTGGGATTCTTGTTTCATTTCCTTCCTTGTCTTATATAGCAGTTGGACAAACAATGTCTCCTGGTTCTGAATCCATATTAGATTCTATAGCTCCATGTTTCACAGCTATCATAAAAGCAGGTACAGCAGTGATGGGAGCCATATAAGTGTCTAGACAGATGATAAAAATATTGTTGCTGAGTTCTTCAGGGTGTGCTTTGTGAGAGAAGATACTTAATCTAAAGAATAAGGGATTGTTAACTTTTACTATATTGCATATGCAATACTAGAATTTATGAGTCTATTGTTCAATATAGTAACTGATGTTCTGTTGAAGTTTGGTGGGTTTTTTAAATCCATGAGATAAAAAAAGTTTCCAGACTTTCTGCCTCAGTTTTCCTGTTTGCAGTGTGTGAATGCTGGTGATATTAAGCGAGTATGCAGTAAATTCAATACCAGTATGCCTATGTATCACACAGGTGGAACGAGATTCACATGTGTCCTTGAAAAGCTATGGGTTCTCCCCAGATCAAGAAAGCCTTGATTTCTAGTTTAGCTACAGTAATGTAACTGCTCACGGAGGGTTCTGCTCACAACACTCCACGCTTCCTGCATCGGGGAACATGCAGGAAAGCTGCCTGGGGTTTTATGCACTTCAAGCTGTCTGTAACAAATAGTTAATAAAACACCCTTGTGTGGATGTCCAAAGCTGTCCCCAACAACATAACCTGCATGAAGGATTAACATAATCCCTTTCTGTGTTTACGCAGGCCTTCAAGTGGGCCAGACCTCACAGGCTGCATAAGACAGTTCAGCAGCAGCCTCAGAGCGCTGCGTGTCCATCACTTGCCATGTATAATAGCAATTAGTAGAGTATTGTCAACTTTTTTTTTTTTAATGTGTGTCATCCAACACATTTTTTTTGTATTTTTACATTTGAATTCAGTTTCTTTTTTAAACTGAGTCTGAATTGACAAGTTTAGCCCAGAGCTGCTTTCAGCACGCTGGGAGGTGGGAGTGCCATTTCTTTACCTTTCTGCCATTTGAGGGGAAAACAGCCATTCTTTACACAAAACCTGCCTCAGCAGCAGCCTTTAAAGACTTTCTTGCCTGATGTCTGAGTTTAGTTTTTAAAAATTTTGGAGTGCCAGCTATTTCTGCATAAAAGCTGCTTATCCCTCAACTGCAAGAACTTCAAACAGTTTGCTGACAGCATCTAGAGAGCCCCAACTGAAATAACCTGAGACGGTTATAGCTTCTCTTGGCAAGTGGGGGGAGATTAAGAACAAAATCCTATGGTGATGGATATCATTACACTGAAGTCTCTCTCTGCTGTTGATACCTACACATCTTCAGGCATGATTGCCACTTTCCTGCCACATAATCAGCCTACCCTGCCGCTGTGCACACCCACCTGCAGGAGCAGCCTGTCTCTCGGTGCTCTCTTGATGTTGGACTTTGGCTCAGCCAAGAGGCAGCCGGTGCTCCACACTGATGGGTACTGATGGGTACCTATGGCTGGTGGTTGTCTCATGCTGCTTCATGCTAGTCTTCAAAGCCAAAGCAGCTGCTTCACCAGTGTCTGATATTAATTCATCCCTCCTCCATGCCTCCATAGTAGTAGAGGAGCACAGTGCGTTTATGCTTTGCTAAATCTGCATGACAGGCAGTGAGATGCATTTTAATTATTTTCATCCGGATATGTTCAGCATAGAGGCACAGTGTATTGATTTTTTTCTGTTTATTTTCCCATGTCTGAATGAATAAATGCTTTTCTTTCAGCATATGTAGGCTTATAACCTCAGACTCACTGATCTGTGTCTTTTCAGTTGACCCTTCCGACTTTAACTTACCTGTTGCATACCTTGAGGGTCTACCTATACTCTGCATGGTAGTCAGAGACATAAAATTAGGATATACATTGATACCAGCCCTCTGTTTGCTGGGAGCGCAAGAGAGAAAGCCACTACAGCAGCAGGGCCCCACAGCAGTTAGGAAGCTGACCTCTGTGACTGCAGTGTGTGAAAGCGCCTGATGAGTACCTTTGGGAATAAATACAGTGCCTGGCCTGTGTGCAAATGGCCTGCTGCAATGCCAGTACTGGGGTCTATGGCATCTCTGTGTATCTATCCATGCCCAGTTTCTACTGGAATAAGCAGATGCTACACAGGTCAGTGGGCAAGGAATATTTTAACAAGGGCTTTTGAAGGGAGCTTTTGGAAGCAGAGCTCCACATGTTAGAAGAGCAGGGCTTGAGCTGAGATAACACAATTTCAAGCAGCAAGTGCTGTGATCACTGTGTCTTCTGATCATTTCAGCAGCTCGGCTCCACACGTGTGCACAGGCGGTGGGTATCAAACAAACATTGCAGGCTCCTTGCAAGCTCTATGTCTCCTTTTTAACATAGTGCAAGCACTGTAGGTCTAAGGAAATGGAAACGCCTTTCTAATAACTGTCCCAGTCTCAAAATACTGCTTGTATGGATCCCTGTTTTAGGATCCATATTTTCACCTGGCTCATGGGGAAGGCTGCTTTACCACTGCAGGTAGAATCAAGATATGCAGCTTCACAAACCTCATGAAAATTTTACTTAGCAGGCAAACCAAGGCTATCACTGAAGACAGAAAATATTTTTTGAAAGCAGTAAACACATATCTTGTGGCGTTTGCGGTCAAGCCAACAGGCTGGGCTGAGAATAGCTGATGATTCCTGCCTGACTCCAAGGTCCTCTGCAAGTTCCAGTAGCCTTTGCTGCAACTGATTACTCTAAACCTGGAGGAAACGAGCACCTGCAGCCATTTGAGGCTTATTGTGCACCAGCTGCTGTTTGCTGAGGCTCTCTCTTCCAACTTTCAAGGATGTCTCTCCTTTTATTCCTTCTTGAGATTACTTTGGACTCTGTTCTTCTTCCCTTTTCATGCCCTCCATGGTCATGAGAAAAGTTGGGTAGAGGATTCCAGCAACTTTATTCCCAGCACCCCTTTGCACTGAGAAGCCTTTCTGAGGCCCTTTAGTCCTCTCCAAAGGTAAAGCTTTGTAAAACACCACATCCCACCGTGCTCTTCTGCTTTATCTTCCTTCACCCTACTCATGCTTTGGGGTCTTTGGTACGAAGGTGGGCCCACGAGCAAAACTTCCTTCCTTTTCCCCTCTCTTTGCCAGCAGCCCCATGCTCAGGCATCCCCAGGCACAGCCGTGCCAGTGCTGCCACTGGGGAAATCTCTGTGCTGGCAGAAGGTGGTTCATGCCTTTCTTTGCCAAGCCCCTGAGCGTACCAGTCACTGGTGGAAGCTAGGTTTTTATTTGCTTTTCTGCTCTTCCTGCCAGCTTGACATATGAGATGGTGGTACTTTTTGTGATATTTTAGGAGTTAACAAATGTTTTGTGTATGCCGTGAGAAAAATCCTACACCAAAAAGATACAGTGTGTAACGTATGCCTTCCTTTGCAGCACCTTTTAAATGATTTTTCTTTTTTTTAAAGAATCCTCTGGAACTAGAGCATAGCAGAGGAAGATGGGACAAGCTGAGAAGAAACAGCGGAGAGGAAAATCTTCACGTTTGCGGCTATCAGAGCAAAAGGCAGAAAGGTAGGACTGCATCTATATGGTTGTTAATCTTTCAAGCACTCACTCTGGCTGTAAGGTAGCTGCTGGCTCAGTTTTTGCCTCTGCCCATATGCTGTCATGGGACCTTCACTTGCTGAAGGTGGAGAGGGACATTAGAAATCTCTAGAAGATCAGAGAGATGGGAACCAGATTAAGGTAGACTTTAACAGGCTTGTATTCTAAATAGCTCGGCTCCAGACAAGCAAGCAAGGGGGTTGTATCACTCTGCCTGTGAGTGGGCCCTCACAACCCCTTTTCCCCACCCCAAAATGTCACTGCCTCTTTGAGACAAGCCCAATTTCACTACCACCTCACATACAAATACATGAAAAAGAGCGAATCCTGGGTTTATTTGCTGAAGCAAATACCTGCTTAGTGTTTAAAACTGTGGGTTTCCATAATATGTTATATGGCAGCATCATAACCTGTAACAGCCCATGAATCAAAAGTTGTCAGCTTTTCCCCTTCTGCCACAAGCCTTGTGATTCTTGCTGTGTGCTTTAGTTTCTTGTGGTTAGCTGGAGCTTGCTTGCAAATTTTTCCGGTTTAGAAACGTCCATCATTTCCTGTGTTCTTTAACAACAGAGAAATGCCAGCCAAAGCAGGCAGCCTTTCCTTGCAGCTCATACACACCAAGTGCGCTCTTGGTAAGCAGGGTCACTGCCTCTCGTCTACAGAGAGACTCTGCTTCATGCCCTTCTCCTGGCTGGAGCTGGGGTTTGGGATGCTAGAGGGAAAAACTGGCCTGAAAATGTCAAAAAACAAACCAAACCCCAAACAATTGAAGAGAAGCTCACAAATTTTTCACCAGTTGTTGAAAAAAAGTTTTATATGCTTAGGTGGAAATTTTCCTATTATTGTTTTTATTTCAGCTTGTAGTTGGCCATGGGAACATTTCCAAAGAAACCAATACGCTGGGAAACCTTTTGTTTTCCAGAAAGGTTGTTATTTAAAAGCAATTAACATAAAAACATTAAAATTGTCTAACTTCAGAGGCAGAAGAATGGAGGAAGGAAACGTGAGAGTCTGTGTGTGCACTCAGGAGGGAACACAGCAGTCTGGGGAGGGTGTAGGAGGCAAAAGGGGAAGACTGGGGGGCTCAGGTCAGCGTGTGGATGGGCCACAGAGTGTCAGGATGTGGACACCCCACACATGAAGGCTGCAGGACCAGGGAGGACAGCCAGGGGCTGCCGAGGACAAGACAAGGAGATGCGTGGGGCCTGCAGTGGCAGGAGTCCCAGGAGTGAGGGTGGGGATGCCCAAGTGTCTCTTCATTCTTCAGGCCAGGTATGAAATGAGTATTATGTGTTTTGGCAGTTCTAAGTGCCTGTTGTGATGTGGTGCAGCTGTGGTTTCAAGACCAGGCTTGTGCTCTGGCAGCCGAGGGCAATGCTCCCGAGTTGTCTCATCTTCCCACTGTCAGTGCTGGCTGAGGGCACCTGCAGCTACAGCACTCGTTTTATTTTACATAAGTATGGTCCACGTTTTCTTCGGCATTTCTCCAGTGAGTTTTGAACCAGCTGGCTGATTTCAGTCTCAGAGAGGGCAGAGGGTCACTAGATATTGAGATATAGTTGTGTGGAAATGAAGGTTGACCAGAGGGAGCTTCCAGCTGCCCCAAGGCTGATCTCTACCTTTCTCAGAAGAGCAGAAATATTTTAAAGTCTGAACTACACTGTATGCAGCCTGAAGTAAGACACTTTCCTTTGCAAGGGGAGTGCAACAGCTATAAATCTAGAAGTTATCTCTTCAGGTCTTTCAACCTTTATATTCATCTTTCCTCTATGAATTTTCCCTTACCCTGCTCACGTCTACACACGTCGCTCTCGACTGGCCAGAAAAGCGAAAGAGAGGTCAGTCCTTCTCAGTGGTGACAAAGAGGGCTTGGGGGGGCAGCCAGAGATAACATTGCAGGCAGGAGACCCATAGAAGGGAGAAGTGGCAACAAATACTGTGAAGGCTGACATCGCCAGGGATAGGAGAGATGAACTGGAATTGCTGGGCTGCAAGGGAGGGACCCAAAAGCTGACTAAATAACCCAAACCAGCCAGGATTCCGGAGATCAGCAACACTTAAAAGAACCTACTTGTTTCCCAGAAGCATGTCTGAAACAGAAATTCACAAAGACCTTTGCTTAGGTAAAAGTCTGAAATGTAACAGCTTGTTCTGAACTAGACAGTGGTCTCGGGTTCTGAAAGACCAGAGAAACAGGGCAGGAAACATTGCATGAAAAGGCAAAAGGTGTGTGAACGGCAGGGCTGGCAGATCTGAAAGCAAGTCCAAAAAGGCTCAGGGGAGCGCAGCATGCCGGTAGTGTGGGAGGAGGCGTCTGGGACTGTTCTTCTGCCACAGAGTGAAGCTTTGCAGGTTTTCAGGGCAGTGTTTCTGTGCTGATGTTTTCCCACAAGCCTTCCAGTCCAAAGTGCTAGATAAACTTGTAACAGATCATCAGTAGCTGATACCACAGGGTCTCCCCACTTCCATCCTTCTGTCTTGTTTCAAGATCGAATTTTAATTGTGGCAGACAGGATGGATTTCTACAAATAGGTTCTAAAATGTCATTATAAGGGAATGTAAGTGATCCAGTTTAAAAACCAATATGAAGAAGAAAGTGTTAAACACATATCCCATTAGACTCAGGAAGGTCTCCCAGTAAATTGTTTTATTCTTTGGCAGATATTTATTTAGGCTGGTTCCAGCAAGTGATAACGTATTTTCTACTTTGGTGCCCAGTAAATGTATTTTGCTAATAGTTTCCTTTCATACTACCCTTTGTATTGTCACTAAATTTGTTGGACAGATAATGTGCAATCTTACTAATTTCCTTCTTCTTTCACGATTTTTGAAGAGTTTAATTTATGTAATCTATCACCTGATATGGAGGAGAGATTTTGTTTGAGTTTTTAACTAAATCCTTATTTAAAATGTGTAATTTTTCATGATATAATATTCTAGCATGACCACATGATTTATCTGAGAAACCATTTAGAACGTTGTAGAGGTTGTGATGGAGGATTTGAAACCCACATAAAATGTTTAACCTTCCGGTTGCAGTTATGTAACACAGTATTTAAATCATCTGAGCCCCCCTCAGAAGATTACCTGTATAAGCAGCACAGGCAGCCAGGATTCAGCTTTTGTTATTCGATCTCTTTTCAACATATGAAGTGCTCTCAAACAGCTGGTTACGTAAGTGGAGGTTTGGCAAGGCTCTGTTTTTCAGTACTTGACTCTCTGCACTGCATATTTTCTCATTTGTTTTTTATTTGCCTCACTTTCTGAGAGGTCGCATGTATCATCCTTATTGCTTAAGTTCTGCAGCAACCTGTAAATTTTGAGGAAAATAATATATTAGAAGTGGAAATATGTTTTCACTATAAAAAATATAAAGTTAAGAGTGGCTAAAGTAAGAGGCCAATATAAATTTTTAAAGTATGCTTATGCAAGTATAAATAAAGGAAACATGGGCTTTTAAACATTATCTGTACTCACTGTGCTTACACAGTATAGATAGTCAGTGCTCAGAGCCAGCTACCATTAAAGACCAGTAATGACAGTGCTGTGTTTCTAGGAGTTATATTAAAATGAACTGCTTCTTATGTGTTCTGTGAAGTTAAACACTTTACCCATACAGCAGTGCTAGATGTTTATGTATATGCTGCAGATCCTGTGTCTTATCTGCGTGAAAGCAGAGTAGTTATATTACATCAAGGTTAAGAAACAACATATTCACCAGCTGTAAATGCCAAGTGAAGGTTTTCACATTAAAAATACAGGTACTTTTTTTCCTTTATTTTTTTTTTGTTTTGTTTTGTTGACTGATGGTTTTAGACATAACACAGTAACGGAAGCTGTGAGTTTAAATATCCTAGGCAGCCTCTAGCATGAGAAGTCGCAGAGCTTGTATTACAAAATGAAATATAAAGTTGCCTCAAGGCACAGACAGCAAGCAGTTTGTTTTGATAAGGGTTTTGGAAGAGGCTGACACTTTAGTTCATTGACATTGCTAATGCTTGAGTTTGGATGTTGATCTTGCTATCTAGTGTGTACTTCTTAAAAATGTGTTTTAAAACTTGTTAGCCTGAGTACTGGCGTGTACAAAAGCAGGAGAAGGAGTTGCAGTGGTAGAACAGAAAAAGAGGGGTCTTCTACCTACAAGTATGTGGTATGTCTCCTCTCTCTCAAGCATTAAACACACATTCTTCAGTAGCAAAACGTGGAGGACAGAAACCTTAGGAGAAAACAGTGTGCCTGGCACAGGGCCCCTGTTTGGGTTTCTCAGCGCTTTGGAGACTTCTCTCTGGGCACGGCATCAAAGGGCCACAATTGCTTCTCATTGGGGTTTTTTTATGGTGGCAAAAAGTGGGCAGTAGTGGAAGACTTTTACCTAGGTGAGGCTCAGACTTCCCAGGAAGATTCACAGGCTTCTGGACCGTCTTGTGCCCTTTACACGCCGGGAGTGCTGCACTTAGACAGCCACACCGTGGTATAAAGCAGACATGACCCGTTCACGGAACCAGTAAATATGCGAAATAAAATGTGGTATGTGCCATATCAGAGTAAGCATCTCTGTGAACCTTCAAGCTGGCATTTAGATTTGAAAGCAGTAAACTGAGACCTGTCCACACTTTTTGCAATAAAAACCTAGAAGTATATATGCACAAGGCAGGACTTGCTGACTAAAGCATCATCTAGACAGGTGCCTCTGCAAGTGCAGAAGGAATGCAGGCTTTTTATAGTCTGTACTGCACATGTACAGCCTTAGATGAGGTACTTCCTTCTGCAAAAGAAGAGAAGATTGCTAAATTTTCTGAGTTTGCCTCTCTCCCTATATCGCCTTTCAATGCCTTTTTGATTTTTTCCAGATAGTCCTGGCCTCTGTAAGAATTTTGTTTATGGAATAGAAACCATATTGTTTAACATGGGTAATCAGTCACATATTGTAGTTGAACCGTGAACAAAAATGCTTGGAGATCTTGGTACCATTCAGCAACTCATAGGCAAAAAATGCTTTTATTGAAACTCTTCAATACGTGGTTGTAAGAAAAAAATGTAAAAATGTTATCCATTTGTGATCAGAAGAAGTATCAAGTACAACAAATTAGTCTTACTGAATATTTTGCAGTGAATTTGTTCTAACTCCATCGAATCACAGAATGTTAGGGATTGGAAGGGACCTCTAGAGATCATCTAGTCCAAGCCCCCTGCGAGAGCAGGATCACCTAGGGCAGCCACACAGGAACATGTCCAGGTGAGTTTTGAAAGTCTCCAGAGAAGGAGACTCCACAACCTCTCTGGGCAGCCTGTGCCAGGGCTCTGTCACCCTCACAGTGAAAAAGCTTTTCCTCATGTTGAGGTGGAACTTCGTATGTTCTATCTTACAGTCATTATTCCTTGTCCTATGACTGGGCACTACTGAAAAGAGACTGGCCCCTTCTTCTTGACACTCACCTCTCAGATATTTTTATACATTAATAAGATCCCGTCTCAGCCTTCTTTTTTCAAGACTAAACAGCCCCAGTTCTCTCCGTCTCTCTTCATGGGAGAGATGTTCATGTCCCTTAATCAACCTTGTAGCTCCCCGTTGGACTGTCTCCAGTAGGTCTCTGTCTCTCTTGAATTGGTGAGCCCAAAACTGGACACAGGTGTGGTCTCACTAGGGCAGAGTAGAGGGGGAGGAGAACTTCCCTAGACCTGCCGGACACAGTTTTCTTAATGCACCCCAGGGTCCCATTGGCCCTCTTGGCCACAAGGGCACATTGCTGTCCCGTGGACAACTCACTGTCCACTAAGACTCCGAGGTCTTTCTCCATGGGGCTGCTTTCCAGCAGGACATCCCCTAATCTGTGCTGGTGCCTGGTGTTATTCCTCCCCAGATGCAGGACTCTACACTTGTCCTTATCGAACTTCATGAGGTTCACTTTTGCCCAGCTCTCCAGTCTGTCCAGGTCTCATTGGATAGCAGCACAGCCTTCCGATGTGTCAGCCACCTCTCCCAGTTTTCTGTCATCAGCAAACTTGCTGAGGGTACACTCTATCTCCTCATCTAGGTCATTGACGAAGATAGGGAACAAAACTGAACCCGCTGCTGATCCCTGGGAAACACCACTGGCCAACTCCAGAGGAGCATTGCAGATGAAACCTTTAGCAGAGATGGGAACAAATTGTGCAATATTAGGCTTTCTGTTCCTCATGCCATAGTCCTGCTCCCAGTCCCAGATTCACTGTGCCTATTTTATTGTGGCAGCAGAAAATTTAAGCAGTTCTTAACTGCAGAAGCCAGCATAGCAGCTGAGCTATTTGGGATGAAAGCACCACGAGACAACTGCAGTTCCAGCAGGATTTGGCTCAGAGATCATGTGGGAAGCCTTTCCATTCTCAGACCAGTGATGAAAAAAAGAGAGAGAGTGAGGGGAACCGAGGCTCCAAGTTGTGAATCATCACTCGTGTTGGCCACGAATTCTGCAGATGGAAAGGGGAGGTGACCACCAAAGTTGAGCTCTGCAGCCTCACTTCCCCTGCTTTCCACTGGGAAGAACTGCACTTCTTGCTTCCCTCTCTGAGATACACCTTCTCATGCATCATTCGCCATCATTAGTTGGAGCATCTCCCTCTTGCATCCTAATCAAATGGTACTGTCGCTGCAGAGTCGGTGTTAAGAGCAAGGTCTGACATGCTGGCCAAGTCAGCCAGTAGATTACTTGCCACAGGCCAGGGTAAAATGATTAATGGCAACGAGGCACGTTTAGACTGTCCAGAAAAGGAAGGAGAGCCCCTGTCATTAAGAAAAAGCTTGACTCTCGGTTTTTATTTTTCCCTCAAATACATTTAAAATTTTGACTCTTTCTCCCACTGGATCAAAATGCCACCAGGTAAAAGATGGCTGCAAGCACATTAAAATGGGTGTTACACTAAAAATCAACAAGAAATGAGAAAAAAAGCTGAGGAAAAGGGGTTTGAAATCAAAACTGCATGCATCCTGAGATTTCCCACATCCTAGAGAGCACATCTTTCAGACAGCTGCTTCAGAAGCAGCTTCCTACTGAAAGGGACAGGTATGTGTCCAGCTCTGTCCCAGACCCAAGGTCGTGCAACTGGAGTCATCTGGGAGTGGGATTTTGGCCAAGTCTGCAGTGGAAATGCATGTTAGCCACAAAGCAGCTTCCAAGTCTGGGTCATGATTTTCCCCAAATGTGGTACAGAAGCAAGATTTTGCCTCTCCCTACTGCTGGGGCCTGGGCTGGTTTATCGAGAAATGCCAGGAAGCTGCACAGGTACTCACAGAGTGAACTTTAATTTAATTCCATCGAGAGGCCTCCTTTTTTGCCCTGTTTCCTGCTCCCTAGAGAAACAACCGGGGAAAGCAGGGCCCTTTGCAGCAGGCTTGACCCCGTGTCGCAATAGATGGAGCCACCTGTGTCTGTGTCACCGTGCCCACGTCCAAGTCAAACAGCTCCAGCTTCCTGGAGTCCCCGGCCAGAGGGGAATGTCGCGGTGCGTCACGGCTTGGAGCGGAAAGCGGATAGTGCTGCGCAGAGCACAGGCTGTGACCGGCTCGGATGTAGGCATTTGCTCCTGTGAGCTAATGGCAGCAGATGGCTCGTTCCTGTGTTTGACGGCAGGAGACATGCACGCACGGAAGCAGGGGGTAGAGAGGGAGGCAGTTTTTCCCCGGAAACTTATCTGTCTGGCAGATATCAAGCACAGCATCTGTGTGTCCTGGGAAGTTCAGAGAGACGTGTTACACCGCTGATTCAGCCCCTGGGCTTCCCAGCTGCTTGGCTTGGGGTGGGTTTGGCGGACAGTCCCGCACGAGCTGATTGCAAAATTAAAAAGTTATTTTCTCAGCTCTTCCCCCTTCCCCACCAAACCTCTGCTTCTTTTCTCAGAAACTAACTAAAGCTTTGCACGACTAAAACTTGGCCACCATGGGGAAAAAAAAGTTTTAAAATACAATGGTGAATATAATAAAAGAGATTTTTCTCTATAGAAATACGTTACAGATTGAATGACAGTCAAAAGACGGTCTTTCTGTATTTCTCCCTCTTAGCTGAGCACACACATTTCTTCTGTGGAGAGGTTCACACCACTATAGTTTTAGGCAACTCTGCCACACAGTACTATGCTGGGACTGGACTGAGACAGGGACTGGCCCTTGTGTTCCCCCTGTGTGGAGCAGTGGGGGAGAGGGATGACATGCCTCTCTACCTGTCTAGCACAGTGAAGAAGCATCTGAGTCTTTTCATCCGAGATCACTAACGTGGTGTGTGTGAAATAGTGGCTTTAAGGAGCTACGCTGGCTGGGGGTGGAAGGGAGAAGGATTTGCAGTACTTCACCCAGCTTGGCTCCCTGAAGGATAACTTGTTTTCTCCGTGTATGAATGGAGATGCCATCTCCTTCCTCCAAAGCTCAGTAGCTGGCTGATTGCTACTTTAGACTATTCAGAAAAACATTCTTAACCATGATGTCTTGAGAGGTTTACAGCAAGAAAATAATGTTGATTTGTCCAGTCTAGAAGCAGAAAGATGAAGAAAGAGTATAATACACTGTGTTCTTTGTTCCAAATACCTGGAATTAGTGTCCTTGTTGGGGACAAGTGCTATAAATGGCTTTAATGTATTTATTTTCCTCTTGTTTATGGAGCAATGCGGTGCTGCTGCAGCACTGATGCACTATACAGCACAATCCACCTAATTTCACATTTTAATGAGCAGTGAGTCTAATTACTGTAGATATTGCACTGGGTGTGCACACATACTTTATTATATTTTCCAAGTGAGAGTGTGTCAAATCAGCTTCTAGAAAAGTTCAGAATAGCTGATTGTGTCACGGAAAAATAAGGCTTGATTAACAGAGAATATCAGAAGCCAAAGTAAATACCGGAAATGTGTTAAACAGTTAAGGTGGTGTAGATTAATACGTATGAAGGGATGTATAAATCTGAGCACTTGACATGACTGATTTTACATCATTGTGTTACTACATTTTTAGTTTGAGGTCTCTGCTGACAACATTGGGGCTATTTCAATGTCCCACTCAACTCAAAATCTCAAATACCATGAAGTGTTGGACTTGCAGTCAGGTCTTTTCTGAACTGCAAACAGCAAATAGGAAAGGACAAGCAACGAGAGAGGAAAAATTAAAATTTAAAAGCGTTCTTACCAGCAAAAAGTGCTGGTCTGCACACATGGCTCCTCTTGGTCGAACCTCATATCCTGTGTTTAAAAAAGAATTCCCCCATGTGAAGGGTAGAGGTGATGGTAGCTGGGTAACAGTACTATCTAAAAGGCAGGAAGAGCACTTTGAAAGCCTTTGAAGATTGCCCCAGAGCTGCTCTTACTCCTTTTTGTGTTGCTGATCCACAGCACACAGCTGCAGTAAACATACTACAAAGAAGCAGGTGAGAACCTGCCATTATCTAAATCGAGACACATCTCGTTAAGTTGGTTATACAGAAATCATGAATTATCATAGTCTTATTGTGTCACTGAAACACAAATGTTTTACAACACAAACTCCATCATTATGTACGTATAAAAAAAAAGGAGAGGTACTTGTTTGCTTGGTTTTTTTCATGGCAAGCATAAGACTTTTAGACTTGCTAAGAGGTGGGTCCAACTTGTGGTTAAATCCTGCAGACCATAGTCTTGCTGATCTCAGGATTTTCCAAAGATTAAAATGCAGATGTCTGGATTTCTCAAAACCCCATGAAACTTCAAAAACATTAGACCCATTTCTTCCCCAGATATCTGAGATGGCTATAAACTACTTGACCGTCCTGGCAAGATTTCCTGTAATGGACAAAGTGCTGAATAGCTCTTAGTGGCTTATTAACAATTTCAAGTTTTATATTTTAGCAAACAAACCCAAAGTTTGTCCACTAGCTTTTGCTTAACTACAATAAATTATTTATAAGGTGCACCCCCATGCATATGCAGGTACAATAGTTTTTCCAGTTGTGCTATTTTTATACCATTCAAAATGCACAAGTGCCAGTCAATGTTTGGTATAGAGATGTATATAAAGTCTGAGCCAAGAAAAATAATCTCCCAGTAAACTCCAGCACTCTTGTGCCAGCGATCACCCTGCTGGCCCCAGTGCTGCTCCCTCCAGGAGCCTGTGTCCAAGGCGTGGATGTCAGTACCTGCCCGCAGCATGGCCCTGGATGTGGGCTTGTCTGGATAAGAATTCATGTTAGCTTAAGCAAATGGAAGCAATTACCCAGAGATAAGCCTGAAGTGCTCATTCACTCTAAGTTTCTGGCAAAATCTTTCCCATGCATATATTTACATTAAGGGGTTTTATGTATATTTACACTTGGGGTTTGTACAGAATTACAGTGTGACAACTATCACTAATCTAGACAGATTGGCAGGAAAGAGATGGTATTAAGAACAGGGGAAATGCCCATGTGCCTGCTTGAGTGAAATCTGGAAGGCGTGTGCATGTGTCTTTTTCATTTACATAAGCTGTTTGAAGTTTCCAAGGTGGTAGCTGTGAACCTTGGGTAGCCATACAGTTTGAGAAACAGAAATACACTTGCTGAGGGAAAACATTTTGTGTATTAGGACAGCTGGCTGGCTCCATAGCAAGCCTTATTTGATTTTCTGGTGAACTCTTTCCATATTAAGCTTTGCTTCAATGACCCTTTTGACAGAAAGACTACTATACAGACTAATTCTGGCCTTGGCCCACCCTTTGCAGAAGGCTGCCTTTGGCTAATGGCCCAACATGGGCCATTAGCTTTCCTTTTGTAGTTTTAGCTTTTCTTCTTGCTTTTCTACTTGGGATTTTTCTTCTCCTGGTGCTTCTTTTCTGTTTTCAGTAAGCAGTTTCTGCAAACCCGCAGGTAAATTCTACTGATTTTATGTAACTTGGTCATTTATTTTTCAGTTATTTTTAAGACAAGTTATCACAGGGCTGTGGTGGTTTGAGGGATTTGGGTTGGTTGATTGTTGATTTTTTTTTTTTGGAGCAGGGAGGGGAAGTGGGAGGTGGAGGAAATCACATCTCCCAGGGAAGGTGCTGTTGCTAATTATGTCTTGGAGATTATTTCTTAGTGGCTCAGATATAATAGCTACTTGATCAAACCTGTGTGTGCTATTTAGGACAAAATATAGCCTCTCCTTCTGCATGACCCAAAAAGCAAGCTGTTACTTCAAATACTCATTTTTAGGGAGTCACGAAACTGCATCTGTAACTCTTACTCATCCTACAGCCCCTGAACCTCTTCCCACAGAGGCCACTTTGCCACTCACAGTGATACAGAAGTGCAAAAGAGGACTTCTAAGACATCTGTTACTGCTGGATTCTGGTTATGGTTTTGGAGAACTTCTTAGAAATGTATGCTGTAGGACAGGGTTTTTAATGTCTTTTACAAATCTGGAAAAGCTGGAGGTAAATAGGTTGTGAGGGTAATAGAGATGTGGTCTGAAAGGCAGAGAAGTTCTGGAAGGATGACAGGAGGCCCTCTGTCAGCCCTTGATTATTTTTTTTTTTCTCTTCTAATGCTCATGCTTCACAACTTCAGATCCAACGCTGGGAGCAATCTCAGGCACTTCCTGGTGACAAGAAGTGCATGTCATGTGAGCTAGTTGGATGATACAGGCATCAATTCAAAATCTGCCGAGTTGGTTAAGGCTCATTCCCAAGTCTTCAGAGAGGAGCAGATCCCAAAAAAAAGATCTGGACTGAGTTTAGAGAGTCTGTGTCCAAACCTGCAGTCCTCTGTGTCTTTCTTTGCACAGCTGCTGACTTGATCCTGGATGGTTACTCAAACATCTGAAGCTCTGCCTTTGAACATGCCCAGAGATGTGTCAGCCTCAGCAGAGCAGAGCAGCTCGGTGCCAGCCTCCTGCCCACGCTCTGTCTTGCAGCAGCAGATGCAGTGGTCTTCTGGATCACGGTCTGGAGGAAAGCTCTTGTAGGGTATTGCTTTTGTCTGAAATACAGCCGGTACAGGAATGCTGCTGCACTTCCTGCTCTTCTTATCTAATCACCCAGGGTGTGAGGGTGCTTACCCCCCAGTCCTTTGATATGGGCTCAATCTCCTCTTTCACCTCACAGACTCAAAGCACCTCTCCCATTCTCCAGAGTACCCAAACTACCAGGGCTGTGTAACTGTTTTGCAGTGGGTGCAATTCCCATGATTCGTGGAATTGAAGGGGTTACTCAAGAGGCTGTTAAGCATAGCGAGCAGAGCTTGAGTGTGAAAGGTGGACTAGCAGGATTCCGCTGCTTGTTCCAAAAATCCTCCATGTGAGTATTTTTTATTAAAGATATAAACACACTTTGGGGTGAGAGTTGCTGCCCAAGGGCTCCAGAGGGGTCTCCATGTCCCAGTGGCATTGCCAACAGGAAATGTACAGGAAGAATGGCTTTTGCACTTTCTGTCCCACTGTGAGCCTTCAGAAGGACATCTCAAGGTCCGCAGAGAGTTTGGCTTCCAAATCAGTATTTGGCAAATTATAAGAATGAGGAGACAGCTGCTGTTTGCAGTGGGTGTTTCACAGTGGGGCTCAACGTGCCACTTCCCAAGGGTTCAGGAAGCCTGGGGCCAAACCTGGGTGCTGACACAGAACATCATACTTCACTGAAGTAGTGGTAGTAATTTGCAAGGCTCACGGGAAGGGCTCACTAACACTGTGAAGGGGTTGCTGGTACTTGTTTCTTAGCTCTCTGATTTTGTACAGCCTGGTACAGGAGATGAAGCATGACAAACAAATTCTTGGTTGTTAGAGGCCAAAAATATTTGGTTGATTGTGTTTCACTATCAGCTTGAGCAACAAAAGCCCGTTTAAGATGAGGAGAACGAGGGCTGGGCGAATGAGCTCCTGTCACTTTTGCACAAGACTGATGGCAGCCATTGAGTCCACATTACCAGCTATGACATACCTTCCAGAAAGGCAAGACTTGAAGTAGTGAGTTATGCTCTATTTATGTTTTTTATTCCAAATATAAAACCACCGTAATGCCATTATGTGTTATTTCGGAGGATTAAGAATCACCCACAGAGTGTTTTATAAATTATTTCTCTTCAGCATATCCTTATATTGTCAGGGCAATTGCTTCTACAGACCCAGTCCTCTCACCTTAGTCTAAATCCAGCTCTTGTTGAAATTACTGAGATTTTCTCTCTATTAAGGTTTTAAGGTTATTATCAGAGCCCACACTGCCTCTCTTGTCCTCCATACAAGAACTGCTATTCAGGCACACTGCTAGAGGCTGCTGGCAGTTTTCCAGTTGTTTCAAAGTGGATGCCTGCATCCTGGTCCTGAGTTGGAAGGCAAACTCCCACCATGAGATTGACTGCATGTGTTCATCTCCACCATGCTTGCCTAGCCACATGGTGAAGGACGCAGCTGCAGACATGGGACAGGGCAGGTGTGCATGGTGCAGCCAGCCCTCCGCTGTCTCGATAAGCAGCCATATCCTGAATGCTTCACACAATTAACTTCTCTAATTTGGGTGGAGTTCAGACCACAGGAGCACTTCTATGTGTGGGTGGGGTCACTCCTTTACACCCTTCTGTGGGCATGCAGGGGTTAACTGCATTTAAATTACTGATTCACAGAATCACAGATTTGTTGAGGCTGGAAAAGACCTCTGAGATCATCAAGTCCAGCCTATGACCCAACACCACCACATCAGCCAGACCATGGCACTAAGTGCCACATCCAGCCTCTCCTTAAACGCCTCCAGGGACGGTGACTTCACCACTTCCCTGGGCAGTGCATTCCCATAAGCCAATAGAGAGCTGTGACGAAGAAACTGCACTGTAAGGTTCTAGCTAGCTAGAGATCTGTTTGAACTTCGCTCACAGGTCCAATACACGGACTTTACTGCAAGGTTCAAACTATCAGTTTATTAGAACTACACTTAACGGGTCTAATATGTCACAATGCAGGTGTTATGGATACAATAGAAGAATGCACTATTGCAATTAGAGAAGGAAACAACAACACAACAGTACACAAGACACACTATTATAGAGCTCAGGTGATTCCCAGGGAAAATGTACCAGTACAGATTTAAGAAGTGCACAAGTTAGTAACAATAGCAATCCTAAAGTATGCCATACGTGTCTTAGTCACTTACCCTCTCTCAGGCAAGGGTTCTCAATCCCAGGGAAGATGTCCTTATCTGACATCTCGAATAAGGGGGGGGAAGAATCTCCTGCAGTCCCGCTGTATGGTTGGAAAAAATTCTCTTCCCCAAAATTCTGCCCAAAATCTTAGTTTTTATACTGTAAGGATTGGATGGGGGCGGGGGCAGAGGCATGCCTCATGGGACTTGGACTATCTAGAATGTTTGTCTTGTGGTATGATGAGATTTTCCCTTATCTCTCCTGGATGCCCCTCGTTAAGTGTGTGATAACTAGCACACCCACTGGTGACTCAGCCAAATTAATATATCTTGATACTTAGCCAGATTAACTTATGATTTACTCAGCCAAATTTAACACATCTCAATAGTAGATAGTGGTTGAATATGAGACTCAGGGCAAAATGTTTGTTATCTGGGGTTTGGTTCTATTCAGGTTGCGGTCCTTTGTCTGCTGTTTCATTCTGCGATGACTCAGGACTGGGTCATTTTCCACAGACCCCCTTGGGTCATCACAGTAAAGGGTCTGTCAAGGCAAGACAGAGCTGAGCTGAACTAACAACTCCCTACATCTCGCCTTTGTTCACTGAAACTTGTGCTGTGGCTATCAGCACAACTGATCCTTAATTCTGTCCCCTCTTACATCATCTTGATTATTAGTCATGAAACTAATGGCCTGACACACAGTATATGGTCAATGTGTGTGTGTTTATGGTGTCCTTTTATAGAGACATCTCCTCCTGGAAGAAGAGAATCAAGAGAAACTGTCTTTTAAATCTGCTGTTCCCTCAGGATAAAAGTGGGATCACAGCTAAAATTCAAACATTCTCTATTACCCTCATTTACCCAGTGGCCAATGCCCACCAAGTATTGACCAAGCAGACCAGGCCTGCCTCTATGCTCATTAGGGTTCATTGCTGTAGATTTATCAGATCTATACGGAGGCACTGAATGTGCACCAATAACAATTTATTTTGATAGGATGAGGCAGGAAGCGCTTTTTTCCCATGCATGGGTAAGCAGCTCTCTTCAGAAATTCCAAAACCTAATGCTGAGAACTTGTGCATGCCCAATGCTGAAACAGAAATACACACACGAGGGGAACCTATTCTGCTTTAACACAAACTATGTTTTGCATTTCTTGCAGAGAAATGGCACTGGTCACATGTGCTGTGAGTGTGGTTAGTGGCTTGTAAACAATTTCACTTGAGAGAAAAGTAATTTTTGTGTCCCAGGTTTGGGACATGGGAGAAGACTTCAGATAGGCCATGAACCAGTTGCAGTTTCCTGAAGTGCTGTGCTGGGTGTACCAGAGTCAAGTCACTGTCATCATGGCTAGGCTTTGCGAATGAAGATATGGGAAGGGCTCTACCCACACTTGCTACAAGCGCGCTGATGGCTAAAAAGGCCGATGCGGGATAGGCAATTCCGGTTGCAAAAGGCACAGCAGAAAGTCTCCTTAGGTGGTATTGGTGAGGCATGGTTCTTTCTGCGTTGTCTTTTCTCCTCAAGACTAATTCTACGTGCGTTCTCAAAGGAGGCAGCAGCTTTATGGATAGTGTGTCTCCACGTCTCCCGACTGGAGGCCAGAGAGGACCATTGATGGCAGTCAATACCGCCAAAACTGAGGTGTTGTTTCAGGGAGTCCTTGTATCTCCTCGTGGCAGCTGGTGGCAAGTTCACCACAGAGCACAACCTTAACAGAGCCACAACAGTCAGCAAGCAAGCAGCCAGTGAGAGTTCTTGGCCAGAGGAAAAGACGCTGTCAAACAGTAACCACAGCCAGCCCCAAAATCAACTTATTGTCTAGTCCACTGGTACCACCATTTTTAGGTAGAGATTATTTATTTTAGGCTGCAGTGTAAGAGAAAGCGGTGTCCTGTTCTTAATATTTGTGATCTCGTAGGTTATAAATTGTGTGCACTTACACAAGCACTACTCACCAGTAGTTTAAACAGTATTGTTGTCGTTATCTCTCCCAAGCGATTACTGCTATTGCTGTCTGTACATTGTGATTTGCAGTAGTGTAATCATTTTTACAAATGACTGGATTTGTTAAGCTTCTCAGATAATACAAAACCAAGTCAAGTAATACTTACAGATACATATGGACTTGAACAAAATGTTTCTCTTGCCTGAAAGTGTATTATTTCATCTACCCTACCCACTCTGTTAACAGGCAAAGTGGGTTTTTATTGGGGAGGTGCATAATAAAATGAGAAAAATATGAAAGGATTTCTGTGCATTTTAATATTAGTGTTATCTTCATCTTAGTGTGACTGCAGTGTTTTGTAACACTCGACTTTTAAAAGAGCGCTGTCAGGCTTTTTCTCCCAGAACCTGACATCAAGTTCATTAAAGTCTTCTTCCCTGAACTGATTCAGAAAGAAAAACTATGTGCTATTTTATCTTGAGTATGTAAACCACGTACATTGTTAGAGATTGTAAGAGGCCTTAAAACCCATTGGCAAGTTTTCTAGTAATAAATTATTGTACTATTATTTTATTAAAGGTGACTTAGCCCTTCAGGAGAAAGCTTGAGCTTTTTTCTTAACAGAGTGGACTTACAAAGGCCTTTTAATCTCATACTACTTAATTTTTATTCTGATCTTCTTCACTAGTAAAAAGTCCTCCCCTTTGCTTATCTTTATTTCCTTGTGCTTTGGTGGGGTTTGATGCTTACAGGCCTCTGTCAAACCAGGTCAAGGCACATCTGCCTGCATGCTCCTGCTACTTCCGTCCACCATGGAAGCCCATATAGAGCAATTCCATAGGGATCCAGAATGCTGTGACAGAGAAAGCTGGGAAATTCAGGACAGTGAAATGGTGGGGCTCTAAAATGAGCTGGCTCAAGGCCTCTCTGAATTGAATTTTGCTGCTTTCCAGGACATGGGGCCAAGGTCATTCCTGGTACAGATGCAGTGGAGGGCAGGAAGCTTCCATGGGTAGGACAAACAAGCAGTGAATAATCAAGCCAAGAGCCCCGGAGCTCCAGCTAGAGAGGATGGGAAGACATAGGCAGCAGCTGCCGAGAGCTTCACTCTTCTCATCGCCTGCAGCACAGCCCTCCCCTCAGGAGCAGCTGGCCCCACGCCCCCCAGCCCCTGCTCCAGCCAGAGCACAGCGTCCTTGCAGCACCAGGGCTTTGGCCATACTGGGCAGCCCAGCTTCCGTCAGTTGGCTACCCTGGGGCCGACGGCTGCAGAGGCTGTTGCCTGCTTTGTCCAGGCCTTCGAGAGTAAGCAGATCCACCCAAAGCATGGGGCAAATACAGGCTACTGCAGTCTGAAAAAAAGAAACGGAAAACCCCAGCGCAAGCTAGAGGGACCCCCCACCTCCAGTGTTTGCTGGACCAGCAGTGTGTGGGGCACAGAGCCACGTGGGAACAGAGGAGCTTGGCCTCTGGTGAACATCCTCATTCTTTCTGAGGGATAGGACAGATGAGTCAAGGAAAATATGCTTTCCACCTGCCAGAAAGACTAAGGGTAGAGCTTTGCCAGTTGGACTATACCTTGCGAGTTGCTGGAGAAGCTCAATTCCGATTAATATCAGTAGGATTTGTGTGGGAGCTTAGCAACTGGTGTGCTGTAAGCTGTTACAAAGAGTAACAGAGGGGCATGACAGGGGAATGTATTAATGCAAATGCATGTGAGGCTGAAGCCACCCGTGCTAGGTATTAAGTAACGCGTTCAGGTGATACTTCATAGATAGTAACGGTTGTGCTTGAACAAATTAGTTCTCACCCTGACTGCTGGCTTTCTGCTTTATAGATGTGGCAGTATTATTAGGCAAACTACATTCTCCCCAAGCCTGAAATTGTGTTTGTCAGTGCTTCTCTTTTCAAATGCCTTTATTTTGTCCTCTTTTCAATTTAAACTCAACTTATTTACGTTTATCTAGATAACGACCCGTAAGTACTTTTAAATGTAAATGTACTTTTCAATTTTCACTTCTAAAGCTGTCGATAAAACATACTTTAAAAGGACTCTGTGGCACAGATCAGCTTTCCACTTATCCCTATTTTCTGCTACATACAGCAAGGGAGGTATTGCTCAGTTGTCTCATAGAAGGCACTGATGAAAGCAGCAGGTCCACGTGATGTTCCTCAAAGAACCTAGTCAGACTGAATGACATCATACACGTTGGCTGCTAGACCTGTCCTGCCCTCAGCTTCCTGCTAAACCAAATTCTTTATGATTGTTCCACATAGTAAACTGTTGTTAATCGATGTAATGCTGAATGGTGCTGGTGGCTGACTCACTGCTCTGGGCTTGACTACTGCACAGCCTAATGAGTAAGAGTGAGATACTACTGACTAGAAAAAACTGCCAGTAGCTAACAAAGCAAGAAACGAGGAAAGAAAGGGAATCTGGCAGCCATTGTATGGATAGAGCATTAAGAGGCACTAACATTTTTGCCAAATCTAAGCTGTATTTACTTTTCCTATGCTGATGTAATCAGTAAGACACTTAGGTTCTGAAAATGGAATGCATAAACACTGCACGGTAGAAATTAGCTGAGAAGCAACGTCTTAATATGCAGCGGAGGAGTGTGTGGAGCACCTTTCATGGTGAGGGAGCCTGGGTTCCTATACAGTCATTCCCAAAGAATTTTTAAAATATTTGTGGGAGAGAACAAGCTGGTGAATTACAATTTTATGTGCTGCTGTCTGGCTATTTAAAGCATAAATGGTCTTAAGAGCATTTCTATGTTGGGTTTTTTCCATATCAATGTTAAGTTTACCTTAAAAACACATCTTCAGTATATAAAGTAAGTTAAGAACATCCATTATAAAACTCAGATGCAAAGAGAATGTGGCTTGGATGCTTACTGGCATGAAGAGAGATATCCTGTCTTATTCTTTTTTTGTTCTGTGACACAGTTGTAGCGTTATCTGGTATCCAGGGCTTTGAAGGATCTATTGTAAGCATGTTGAAGACTTTTTCAATTACTTTGGTTTTGTAAATATTAATCACAAAAACTGAGGAATGAGTCCCACAGACTTTCATTAAACAATGTATCCTGTTACTGTTTTTCCTGTTTAGGAGTTGAAATTGAACTAGCACTAATAACACTCTGCATATTTATTGTTTCAATGAGAAAAAAAAAATCTGTTCTAATAATTATCATGTGTATAGAAATGTGCATCCAAGGCGCAGCTGGAGCCACTAGCTAGTCACCACTGTGTGCTGCCTATGCAGTCAGAGAGAAGAGCTGCTTTGCACAAGATCCCAGTGATCGTGATGGAGCTGGGATGAGACAGGACTGCTGTCCCACGGTCAGCGTTTCACCTCCTTAGTGACCTGAGCAGTCCAGGACTAATGAGCTATGGGACAAGTCTTCCTCTTGGCAGTTTTGCATGTGGGAAGACACCATTCCCTTGCCTGCCTTTTGGGCTAACAACCACTTCCCTTAGAGATAAGGGAAGTAAGTGCCACGGCCACAGGGCAGCCGGTGGAGTATTTGGAGACTAGGAATGGCTGAGCCTGAACTTGGAGTTCAGATTCAAAATTGCCAAGAGTCTAAGGCTGGGACAAAGATGCAGAAGTGGGAAGACAGCAAATCAACAGCTTGTTGTAAGAAAGAGGAAAAGGGAAAGAATGGGTAGAAAATCCTCTGCTTCCTCACCTCTAGACTTAGTTTCAGGAAATTGTAGTCATTTTGATGGCAGCGTGTACTTACTGTCAGCGTTCCCCAGCAAAGTCTAAACTCTCCTTCACTCTCCTTCCTCTGAAGGGTGACGATGTTCAGCTGCAGTTGGTTATTCTTCTGGTACTTCATGATGCGAAGTTCAGTGTCATGATGTAGGAGGTCTCACATTGCTGAAGGTCTGGGCATCAGAATGCCATTGGGCAGTGGAATTCCTGGGTTTTTTTCACCATAATTTTTTAAAAGGCTGAGAAATTAGTACTTTTTTGTACTAATTAGAACTAATTTTGTACTAGCTAGGAAAGGTAGAAGAATAGAACCGTTTTGGCTGGAAAAGACCTTTAAGAACATCAAGCTGAAGCACTGAGAAACTACTGAGTGTCACAATTAAGAGTTACCTGGTGATTTGTTCTGATCCTATCATGCACATTCATTAGGATATTTTAAAAACAAGTTCAAGTCCAACTTTATTTATGCTTCAGTGCAAATATTCGTGTGGAGCTGTTCATTTCCACAGTGCTCAGTACCATAAACAGTCATCACAATACAAACACTTGCTAAGTATCTTAGCTTCATTTTACAGATGGGACAAACTTCTTCATGGCCAGGTGGCAAGCACGTCCAGCAAGGCAGGTTTAGAAGTTGAGATATCCTGGTACCTTTTCCTTAATTTAAATGACTGTTTCTTCTGGGCCAGGGCAGTACATAAAATATACAGGGTGGGGATGAAATCCTGTCTGTACAGAAATTAGTATAACTCAGTGCAGATACGTATATCTTAAGGTCTGAGTTATTCTGTTCACCAAACCAAACTGCTTGCAAATTGGCAAGCTAACAAATATCAGCATTTATCAAAATTAAATCCACATGTTCCTCAAATCTATGTATCATTAACTACTTCCAGATGTAAAAACCTATGGATAGTTTTAAGGAACCTCGGTCCTACAGTCAGTTTCCACCATGATTTAAAATTAGCACTGTTTACAAGCGATAGACAAAAAATATTTGGTCTTTTCAGGCAACAATACTTGTTGCTTTCCTTAGAGCCAGATATCCTGTAACGACATCTGAAGGGAGCATTCGAATATAGGCAAATTCTTCAATAGTACTAAATCTTAGCTTGCTCTGAGGATCTGTGTAATTTGCCTGAAAAAGAAACAATGGCAGAGACACTGTTCAAATAAAATCTCAAAACAGAATCTAAAAAAGTGTCTAATTACAAGATGACAAATAGTGAGTTTCTTTTCCCAGTAACAGCACTGCTGTTCTACCATGTGACCAGAAGTTTGTACTTTTTTCTTTTTCCTCGTGTCAGAACTTACGAGAAGTTAACAGACCCTTCTAAAATCACATTACAAATGCATTAAATATAACAGAGGGCTAAACAGTTTCACACAAAACACAGCACAAAAGAAATTCTTCAACTCTATAAACTCACCCTAGCAACTCTGTGCCTTGTGCAGCTTCTCTCAAGGCAGCTCTCCAAAGAGTGAGGCTGCTGCCAATAAATTACCCACAAAGAGGCTGAATTATGGGTGCTCCGATAGCTTTGGACTGATTTTCTCTTCCAGCATACAACCGAGCTTTTAATTTACTTTAAAGTGGTTGTTAAAGCAAGGGAGTCTCAGCTTATGGTTCTGTGACTGAACTGATAAGAAATTTGAACTCGGCGTCATGCTTTGCTACAGATGCCTGCTTCTAGGATAGCAGCCTGGCCAGCTAACCCGGGGCTCTGCTATATTTGGACCCTGGGTGCCCGGGAGCAGTGCCAGTTTCTTTCCATCCTCTCCCCTTCCCTGTTGCTACAGAAACCTTGAGCTTGGGGGCAGCCCAGGAGGCTGGACTGGAGGAAGGCAGGCTTCAGGGCATTGCCTCTCCACCTTCAGCCTCCTGGATGGTCATGCCCTCTTCAGCACTGGGTTACCGAGCGCCTGCCAAGGCTTTGAAAGTGTCTTCTGGACCTTTCTTATCAGGAGATGGTGGCAGGCTGCAAGGCACAGGCAGCTGAGATCCCTTAAGACACAGCTACTAAAAAAGAAAAGGTCGGGAAGAGGTGGAGCATTTCCCCCCATCCGTACTGCTGAAGTGCAGAGCCCTCTACCATTTCTGTGTTGGCAAGGATCTGTTGACTGTGGTAACAATCCAGTTAATCATCTGGCCTGATAAGACCTAGTAGAAACTTATTATTTGTAGCTTGTGTTTTTACAAAAAAAAAAAGGCCATAAGGTTAATTAAATGTAGTCAGCCAAGTTTCATTTTCAAACAAATGGGAAAGTTAGGACATTAGGAGTAGATTTATCCCTGGTGGTAACTTCATGGTTACAGCAGGTATACATTTATTTTTATTTCACACTTTAAATCTGGCCTCATATAAGAAAAAGCTAACCAAGCAGACTGCTTCTCAAATGTGCATGATTCTGTAATAAACTAGCCAAGCAATATCTGCAACTTGTACTGCAAACCAATCTAGGTTAAAAATATTATGGCAAGTCTTCTCTATTCTGATACTTTGTATTGGGCTGTGCTGTCTGCACACACTAATGTATGGTAACTACTTACTTATGTTGTGACTTCTGCCTGAAAAGAAAGTTTACCGCTACTACAGCAATAATTAAAACAGATTAGAAAAGTGAAGTAAGGTGATTTTTCAAAGAAGAAAAACCTGCCATGTTTAGACACTAAGTCAAAGGCCACAGATACATGCTCTTCAAATACAAGGTATTACATATCTCAGCCTGTTTCTATAGTAACAAGGCTGATTCATTTTCAGAAAAGGAAGATAAATATAAACATTTCAAGGTTTGGTTTCTTTTTTAGCCTGCTTTACAATAAATTACTTTGTTTTGCATGTTAAAATATCTAAATACCCTGCAAGTTTGGAAATACTTGTTTTATTTAGCAGTGTCAACATAGTAGATAGTAGCTTTTGAATTCTAGGCTGCCTTACAAATATAAATTGGCTGCTCTGCTTAGACCATTGGTAAATTTAATTCCATTTGTGCTACACACAGAAAGAGAAGAGGATCAGTAGAATTTAATTGTGGCATTTAGTATAACTGCAGGTATACTGATGAGAATGTTTTAATACATATTTCTTTTTTCTGTACCTGCTAGACCATTTAATTCTTCCCTAAATAGGTAATGCTAAGGAATTTATTTTACTTTCTTTTTTTTCTCTTCCCCATGGGGAATCCAGCATTCCCATAGAAAATATATTATTACACAAATGCTTTCAGCTTTTACACAGAAAATATAGAGAGATTTTTCTTATACAATTTCTTATACTTATTTCTAATATACTCCATTACCCCACATATCTTCCTACTAAGAAATGATCTTGAAAATATATTTAGTGCTTCTTATGAAACATTTCTAACTTAGCAACTTAAAGGACACACTGTCTCAGTTATCTTAATAAAAAAGATTTTTTTAAACACAGTATTTTTACCCTAGTCTGGAGAAACCTTGCAGGCCAGGTAAAATAGGAAACTTGACTCACCATGCAATTAGAGGATGGAAAATTAAGGAAAAAAAACCAAGAAAGTGGAAAGACAAATAAAGGAAACAAAAGCAGCACTGAATGGATTCATATAGAAGGGAATTATACTGAGCTAGAACAGTTAGAGTACATAAATCACTGATGGAAAGGAGGAACTGGTAAAGAAAAACTGAGGAAGTGAGAGGAAGACTCTTACTTCCTCTGGCTAAACTGACCCATAGCTGGCAGGAACAAGGTCTTCACCCACATCTGTAACCTGCAGCATCATCTCCCTGTAAGTGCAACGACTGACTGGTTTTCAAATGCACCGAAGGCCAGTGCTGGATAGTGTTATTTGGTTCCCTGGAGATGGGGCAGAGAAGAGGACTTAATGCCCTAAGTAAGTCCCTCACTGGTCAGAGATGTTGCAGAAACTCTAATCCTGGTGTTATTAATTAAATAAAGTATTAATACCTAAGTATTAATAATTGCAAAGCAACTCTAAGGGGAGAGGATAGGAAATGGACGAACACCATTGAGTGATCCAGTACTGAATTTTCACTATTTTGGTGAAATCTACTGATTATTATTTCACATGTCTACCTAATCCCCCTGCCTCCATCCACGGCATCTTTATAACACAGTAAGGTACTTATACAAAGTTCCTTGTTCGATTGACCTCTGCTCTTGACTGAAAACAAGTTGCTGTTATATCAAAGCAATACCCTTACAAGTATAAGACTGTAAGTCTGCCTGGCTGGAGGGGATTCTTTCCCCTATTTTTGTGAACAGTCTCTTCCATTTCCTGCCTGCCAGCTCCTCTGCAAGAGAGATGCTGCTTTCCCATTCCCTCTCGAATATCAAGGGTTACCAGCCTCCATCTGAGCAACCCACTCCATTTCCAAATCATGCTCAAAGGCACAGGCTGGAAACACGCCACCTCCTAAGTGCCTTATTTAAATGTGTTACTTAAAAAATAAAAAAGTCAAAGGAAACATATGCTACAAAATCAAGAACTCAAATGTTAGGATGTGCAGGATTACAGTTGGCACTATAACTATTCTTTGATGCCTTGCACTGTGGAACTGCCGTAAGGCAGTCCTTAATTAAGTGCTTGCCCATTTTTTTTCACAATGGGGACTTTCATCTAATTCAGTGTACAGAACGCAAGGTGTGTGTTAACGTGTATCAACACAATCAATGTGTGTGTTTACAGGCACCTTGATGAGGTGGTATCAAGCCTGTGAGATTGGCAAGTGCCCTATGGATGAGAAAGAGATTAAACTAGGGGAAGGGACCCAGAGATTCTGTCTATGGCTCTTTGGCATTACAGAGTTTTCATTATTGTAGTTATTTGGTGTAACCATTACTTAACCCTTTTTATAGTAAAAAATACAACACTGCCGTTCATTTCAATTGGGATAAACGCACAGGGTTCTGCAAAATAAATCACTGGTGCCTGAAGGTGAAAAGATATGCTGTTACTAACACCTGTTTTGTTTTAAGTAAAATTATTCATGTCACATAGGAACAGTGTCAGCAGCAGATACAAAATTTTTGTTGGGCAGAATTCAATTACTTTGCTCCTGTTTTGTACCAATGGAATCTTTGGGGAATTCGGGTGCCAAATTGTAGCTACCAAGACTTTTTAGAGCATGTGCAAACCATATCCAAGTCAAATGCAATAGTTTTTTCTTTTTTCTTTTTACTTTTTTTTCCTTTCCCTCCTTCTTCTCCTTCTCCTCTTTCGCCCTCTCCCTCTCCTTCTCCTTCTCTTTTCCTAACAAAACCATGTAAGAGAGCCCATCTGTGACACAGGCTTGTATATCTGCCAAACTCCAAGTTCCATCTCTGCAACATGGGGGTTTCTGAAATTCTCAAAAGTCCATGCCAACTATCTGTCTCAGGTTGATTTGTTTGAAGGAAAATTTGAGAACAATGGTAACAAGTTGGGTTTTTTTTAACCTAGGCCAATCAGGGGTAATCTCATTCTTGGAAATTGCTGAGCCATCCTTTTAAAACCTTCTCTAAACGATACAATGAAATAAATCAGCCTCGGGCAAACACTCGGCATGGAAAGTTTCAGTCTGTATGGTTAATGCTTGGCAAAGTTAGCAGTCATGGAGACTGTGGGCTACCAGCTTTCGTGTAACCATCTAAAGAATTAGAAATTATGGGGACCAGTGCAGACTCTGCAGCTGGGAAAGTGATGTGATAGGAGTCACCTTGCAGGACAAGGTATTTAATCTGTCCTGACTTCTATAAACAACCTAAGGATTTTGTGATGTAACGACAGTGTTGTCCAATAAATTACTGGATAACTACTAAACACAAGGCTGAAAAGAAACCTCAGCCAGTACATCTTTTCCAGAAGCATGCACCAGCTTTATTTCATAGTGGAAAGTGAGATGACAATTTTGAAGAAAAAAATAAAATACTTACCGGAAGTCCTGAAATGTCCGAATATTTCTTGGCAGGCTTAAAGGAGGGAGGAGCATCGATATTAAAATCTAGAGAGAAACAAAAGGATACCTTCAGTGTGCTATATATATTTTAAAATGTAAACCCCAAACGTAAATAGGTAACAATATATCTTTACAATGCGGCCTTAACTTTCTGAGGTCTCTATTAAATAGCAACACCAAGACAAAGAAATATGAAGCAGAATTACCTTGGAAAACAGCCTGTTAGCACTGTAAACAACAGCCTGGTTCTGCTTACCTCTCTAATACAAGTTCTGTAAGCAGAACTGCCCTCCCCATAAGAAAAAATGTGAGAGCTACTGGAAATGTATTAACTTCTTCCAAGTCTAAATTAATTCCCTTGCAGTCAGTTATTTACAAAGAATAGCCATTATCATACACATGCTGTATGTTAAGACCACGAAACATTGCTCAAGATTGCAGGTCTGAAATACTATAATCCAGAAAAGCAAAGTAATCTTTTAAATCAGTTAAATCTTTAAGCATGTACCACTTTAAGCCCAGTCAATGACCTAGAAAATTGTCTGAATGTTTAAATTAAATGATGGAAATTGCTGTTCCTTGGTGCCCTTTAGATAGCAACTCTCATTCATAAATGTTTTTAAGATACAGTTGGTATGCTTAAGTAACTAAATCCCCAATTTCGGATGTTTACAAAACTATCTTGTACCTGATTCACTTCTCTCCTCCTTCCTGATCTCCTTTGCACCTCATTCAGATGCTATGATTAATTCAGATGCTCCATCCATATCAAATTACTAACTAATCATCTCACAATTTGAAAGACACTAATGCCACAGAGAGCTGGTTTTAAATATGTAACTGAATTTCTTTTCCCCTCTTCTTCGGGAAGAAAAAAAAAAGAATTCTGTGAATTTACAGTTGCAAACAGAACATAATAAAAATAGCAATATCAGCAGATTGTCAGTTACAATAGCCAGGAACACACAGTAGTCTGCATTTTTCTGTAACAGTTGCATCTAAGACACTTCAAAAAACAGCAAGCTATTTTTGAATAAAGCGTCAAGTCTCACAAAAAGTAGATGCATATGCTCAATTCTGAAATGCCTCCACTTGCTTAAGTAAAGTCTGAGGAACACATTCTGCCTCCAGCTATGTTCAACAGTATCCTACTTTATGAATAGACTTGAAGTGTATCTAGATTAAGGCCACTATTGTAATTTTGCTCCTATAGATGTAAACCAGTGCTCATCAGGACTGCCAACAGTGTAGTTTCAGCTGTGCTGAACTAAATAGGGGATGTAGAATTTAAATCTCCCGAGAATCTAGGATAAGGAGCTGGACATGAAGCTTGGGCTGAGGTCTAATCTACTGCAGGTATGTGGCTTAGCAGAATCTATTTGAAAATAGTTCAAATATAGCTAATCAAGCAGCAGCCACCTGTCAGGAGAAATTTGGGCTGTACACAAAGCAGCACGCTCCTCTGCAGTGAAGAAGTGACAAAAACCTGATGGCAATAAGGAGTTTCTGACTTTGTTTGGATAAATACATTTCCTTTATTAAACTCTCTCCTCAAATGTATTTGAACTTTGTCACAATACTCAAAATATTGGCTTCCCCTACTTTCCACTTAGGGCTAGTGAGTGTGGTTGAACTACTCTTAAATCCACTACTGGACCCTGTTTAAGCAGGATACTGCATGCACTGATGAAGTAATTTAGGTTTGTTTTAAAGAAAGTTATTTGTGTGGATTTTATTATTTATAAATACATGCAAAGAGTCTAAGCAGCTTACAGCTAGGATCATTTAGTTGCCATGGCAATGCCCTTTCAGAAGCAAGAATTTGTTTCAGGTTCTTCCAAGTTCTATTCTTCTTGCCAGCTGCTGCTCCACCAATGCCAGAGTGCTAGAATTAAAAATACGGTGTTTAGAGAAAAAATAAATAAAGAAAACTATTTCAGAGTGTGACACATATTTCATAGTCTTTCTGATACATCTTGTCAGGAACTATTTGTTATCCTCACTTATTTCATCAGCAGGCTAATATACTGTACACTTTAATCTTGCCTGCAAGAAAAATAAAGCTTTTTGGACTATGTCAAAGTTACTATGTTTTTGACTGAAGGAAATTAAAATCTACGTTTTACATGGAAATAGAAAATCAATGTGGTTAGGTTTAGCATGAGATTACAGGATTCTGTACGTACTTCCCATCATATTAGAATTTATTACTGTGAAGTTGTGTCTAAAATTGTGATTACACGGCTGAATTTTCTCTCTCCTTTTTATGGCATATTACAGGTGCAGCACTCTTTTACAAATTATCCATGACTGTAGAAAATACAATTGATCTTGCAAAATGTAATGAATGCTATGAAAAACTTTCTGGAAATTTTATTTTTCTTTGAAAGGATAGAAGACAGACAAATAGAAAAAAGAGTAATAAAATGTTGGCTGCCAGGGCAATTTTGCATTTTTGAAAGGTACACTAATGGAAGGCTTGCCACAGGTACTATAATGGTAGTTTCAATTATCAAATGTGTTTGCTACAGAGTAATTTATTTAAGTCCCTCCAGAGACAGAAGCTGCACAACATACTGTACTACTTCTAAATGATCAAAGGACACAGATTTACAGCTTTACTTCAGGACATAAAATGTTCTTACAGTTGGGGAATTGTTATTTCTGTTAATAATTACTACTTGTCACATCAGTCTCATCAAAACTCAGCAAAGTACTGCAGACACACTTTTCCTGTGCTTGGTTTACAAATTAGCCTGTTAAATTGCTGATAAGGATAGGAGGAAGGAGAGAGCTCTTTTCTGTAGATCTAAGATAGAAAAAACGCTCAGGAGCTGATGATATATTGGGTTTTGACAATGGATATCCAATATAGAAAGTACATGCAAATGCTTGCTCTGAGGGTAACACTTTGGTAACGTACAGATCCTTGTAAAATAGAGACTCTTGGAATATGAGATGAAAATAGAGGTAATATCACATTGCTAATTCAAATTCATGACATGATTTTCCCACAAATCATTACATAATGTTTTTTTTCAGTAACATGGTTTCTTAAAAACAGCTATTGAGATTATACGAACTTATGCCTCCTAGGAACGGGGTTAAGTATCGCTTTACGTACCTACAATCAAAATGCAATGACTGCCAAGCGCAAATGAACCAAACTACCTCTGTACTGGTGAGGTTCAGGGTAAGCTGGAGCTTGGACAGGGTGAGCTATTCATTGCTCTACACAAGTGTCAAAAGGTCGTCTTCTCCTTCCCCTTTGCCAAGGGATGAAGATTCCATTCAGGAAGTTCATAAAAAGGGTAGTCTCTTCCTTGTTCTCTGCTTTTAAGCCTATCCTCTGCAGTAAGCTAATGGTCATATTTATGAGAGACAGACATTATTTGATTTATTTTCTTCCTTTTAAGGCAAATTAGGCTGGAAGGATGCAACAAGTCATCCAAATTGTTACTATCCATTTATACTGTCAAAAGGTCAAAAACTCAATATATTTATTCTCAAATTAGTTACTGTATTGGGGAGAGCAGTTTCATGTTTATGTTGTAACTGTCTGTTATTTCTGCAGCAGTTGCCAAAGGCCCTGCACATTCATTATTATTTCAAGCACGTAGATGTTAGTACTGCCCCTTTGGAAATAACAACGTCCCTCCAAGAACTGAAGGATCAGCACAAGGCCTCCTGGCTATTTAAATCCTATATGGAAGCTACATGGAATGCCTGTGGGTGCAAACAGAGCTTTTCCAATAAGCCCCATTTCTCTAAGATGCTGGTACTCACTGGAGGATTAGAGTGAGCAAAGCATACAGTCCTTTGAATGCCCCTCTCATTGATGGGAGTTGTCTGCAAACCACACATAGTGACTTGCAAGTCAGAGATTAATGTTATACTCCCTGCCAAACTTGTGCTTAGCACGCTGTGCGATGCCCGATTACTTGGGTTTTATGCTGTGGGATATTGTATCTTACAGAATGAAATCTGAGATAAAATCCTTCTTTCTAAGTACTGGCCTAGGACCAGCAGTCTGAGAAGTTTGCTTGTCTAGGAAGCATTTGTACAGCATGCCAATGAGTTTGCCCTGGCAAGATAAAAAGATATTAAAACCAAACCCAGCAGTTTCAGCATTACTAGCTGTAGCCTTCCTTACCTTCTCCCCAAGTTTAAACCTCAGAGTGTTTCAGCAGCCTGTATTTCATCAAGCTGTCAGAGTTTACATGACTTCTGAATGCCGGCAAGCCACGCTTCTGGGCAGCACAAAGCATCTGCTTCTGAATCTAGCGGATCTCACAGGTCTGTTAAATTTTGGGGATCAGGAGAGGAACAAAATGGCTGTTGCTAGTGACTCTCTCACTGATTTCTAGTTGAATTGCTTTGCGGCCTGCCTTGGCTAGGAACTGCGAGATGGGACTTTTACATTCACAGTGGTATGAATTGTCCCTCTCTAGCTGTGGTAGTTTCTGAGATAGCACACCGTAAAATTTCTGCATGTACCTTGATCTACCAGGTTTTCTGACTCTGTTCCAGAATTTAATATAATAGTTCTGTCTCTCGACCAGTGCCATTTTCATGCTATAATACAGTGTGCACTTTGGACCATAGTGTAGCAAGGACTTTCTAGCTGAATTTCTTAAAACTTGTTGACCTTTTATTTGCAGTTGAGCTGATGTTGTTAATATTTACAGTAGGGTTAAAGAGAATCTTAGTTAATGTTTTATTTGAAGAGTTTAGAATTTCAGATTGTTAGAATAATATACTTACGATGAAATTTGGATCTTTAAATGGTAATGGCTTGATAGTTGTTTCCACTGATCCTGTGCTGGAGTCTGTGTTCAGAAATTTGTTTTCATTCACGGCCTCTCCACCTGCACTCTGAAGAAAGAAATACAATCTTACTCCTTGTTACTCTGAGCAAGTTTAATCAGAAACTGAGCCATCTGCTATATTACCTACCTGCTGCCTTTCTAGCCTTCCTATCTTTTGAATCTTTAAAGATGTTGAATGTCAGCAGTGGGAAAACAAAATATTTGTCAAGTAGTTTACAAATGACACATGAAGGGGAGGAGGGAATAGTGGCCAAAGTCTAGTGAGTAAAAACAGCATCAAGTTTATATCAGTATTAATGAAAGCCAATAATACATAAAATTTATGAAAAGTTTTTTTTCAAAGTTCTAAAGAAAAATTCATTAATGAGCTTATTCTCCATCCTTGGCTTCAATCATGCCGAGTGAGAATTGAGAAAAAAAACCCCAACTTTATTATATGTATTATTTTTGTATATAAGTCTCACAAAACCTACATGGGTACTAGTTGGTGTTTTCTAAGCTTTTGTTTATGGTTTATTTATTTAGCAGGAAGAGCAGTTGGAGGAGGGGTGTGTGTGATTGGAAAGCTAAAAAAGTTGTGTGGCAGTCTAAGCAACTTCTGATAGTTCTGCATGGCTGAGTTTATGTTGTTTTTTATTTTCTGAGCACCCTGTAAGTCTCCACAACTAGTCCATGCTACATACATAAATGTTCCTCATGAAATCCTGATCTATACTGAAGCCAGCAAGAATTGTGTCATTGACTTCAGCGGTTCTATCAATAAGATTTCATACCTTGATTCTCTTGAAGAACAATAAGCCTGGCTAAAAGCTGTATCAATATTTACTGAACAGGGTGTTTCTTTACCTTCAGGCAGATAATACTTAGAACAAAAAAAAGATTTCCTGTGAAAACCTGTACTGCAAAACCTTCTGTGTTGATACAGTACTCTTTTAACTAGGAGAAAAAAGGATTGTTATTATTGAATTAGGGGAAAACCTCTAGAAACTGAGACTATATAGCAAAGGCCATGATTCAGCATATCCTCCGTGTGATTACAAGGACAGTGTTTGTGTTCTTAACTACATGCAGAAGTAATTACAGGATTAAGAACTAGGCAAGTTGAACTTTTCTTTGGGGAAATATATCAGTTATTCAACAGTGCCTGTTTTTACCATAACAAAGAGAGGACTTAAATATTCAAAGTATGGTATAAAGAGGCATTCAACCAAAATAGTCATGTTCCTAGTGTCTTATTAAAATGAAATATAGTAATAGAGATTATCTATTTTCAAAACAACAGACAGTCCTCTGTAAACTCACAGTACAGGAGATACTGCCATAACAACAGCAGTGGAAGCAACCCCAAAGTCTGTAACTTAAACTTGATTCTTCCCTTGCTGAGGAAAACAGTAAAAGGCAGTGACTGTCAGAGAAACAGAAAATATACAGACAGATGTTTAGAAACATGCATTATGTGACAGTGAGCAGAGAAAATATCTTCAGCAATCCTGAGTGAAGTGGCTTTATACGAGTTATTAGGTTTCAAACTACATTCTCGAACATGCATACTTCCATCACTTTGGATTTCAGCAGCAAACATTAAAGTCCATCTTCAAAAAGACGAATTTTGAGATGCAAGATTATTTTTGATGAATAAATTATCTCTGATACTGCTCATTATCAGTGTAAATTTTCTAAGCGAAGGAATCAGGACTCACAGTTATTCTTCAAAGCGCTCTTGCCTTTTATTTGGCACCATTTGGTCAATTTTATATTCAATCCAAGGGCTTTTTATTAATTACTTACCACTTTTGCCCCTTCAGTGATCCATTCCTAAGTATTCAGTTGTTTATGAAACAGGTTTTGAGTAGCATTTCAACAGTATCTCAAGAGAGTATCTAGCATTTTGAGATGGAACAAATAGAAATGGCTAACAGTAAAGGGGAAGAAGCTTCCTCATACATACAGTCCTTAATTTCTGCTGGTGGGTACATCTACATATTGTACTCAGTGTCTTCAGTGAGTTTTTCTGTGTGTGGATTCAGTGCTAACCTTGCTGGTGCACTGGGAAGGAAAGTAAGGAACTGTTCCTGGCAGGACAATTCCTGAATGTCAATTCTACACGTCATTTTCTCCTGGACCAACCCCGAAGCGATTTTTGGTATTAGTGCTGCTAAGAGTCAGGATAAGTCACGTTACAGGCCACATGCTAATTTTGTTTGTGCCAGTATCCCTTGCACAGTGTACAGAGGCAGCAGGATGTGGAGCAGCAGCTGCTGCTTTTTGGGGCCATGTGGACACCCAAGTCATCCTCCCTTCCCACTGAGACAGAATGCCAGCCGTAGCTCCTGGATCTGCCATGGACAATTTGAGAGCAGTGGTTTCCTCTCCAAGGCAAAGGGAGCACCCTGGCACACAGGACCATAAAGCAGCTTGCATACCATAGTGGTAGGCATACCATAGTTGTATGCAATTGTTACCAAAATTTCAGACCTCTCTGATAGACTGGGGAGCAAATAAGACGAGTACTATGATTCCACTTAAATGCTGGGAACGGAGATAAAGACATATTGTAGAGGCATGCCAATTCCCTCACTCAGCATTGCTTGTATGAAAACTCTGAATTTTAGCAGTAGCACTGTGGAAGACAGATACTCTGCTAATGTGATTTTCTTTTTGGAAAAACATTAAAGAGTTGAGCAGAAGCACTGCTTCCAGAATAATGTGCTACTGCACACAGGAGTGAACGCCATCAAGCACAGAGCTTTGAAATGTTCTTTCTATGCAGCCTGCAGAAGTCTCAGTTGATATCCTCAGCAGTTTTATAGCCACAAACTGAAAGTGACTCAACAATCTACAAATCTATCCAGTCTATGTTTTAAAATGCCAGGATTTAAAGCATAGGAAACATCTTTTAATGTTTCAACTTTGTTTTTCAAAAGTTTTTTAAAGGCAAGGGGGAGATGCCAAATGAAATTTAACCAATATGGATCTTCCTTTGTTCTGCAAACATTTCCTGAGAGTGAACAATACAGTAATAATACAAAACATTATTTGCAACCTGAAAGAAGGTTCCTCAGCAAACAGTTACTGTACGGTAAAGGTAATCTTTTAATTTTTAATATTAATTGAACGAATCTCTCCCAGATGTACTGGTTTGCTTGGTCATTTGGTTTGGAAGACAGTTCATTTTTCACCGTCATGCATTGGGGCACACAAACAGGAATGAACTCAAATCCCCCTTTGTAGTCCTATGAAGCGAGATGGTCTCGTGAGCGCGGCGAGGAAGTGCCTGTCACCGGGGAACACACACTGCTCAGCATGTGCTGTAACCCCCAGTGACGTGTAGGGCAGCTTCCCCTTCCTGCTCAAGGCACAACCAGTCCCCAGCACATTTTCTCTACTCAGCCAGGCTCTTGGCTAACTCCCTCACCCGCCGTGTCCTAGGGTAATCCCAAATGCTTTGCTGTAAGGCTGGAAAGAAAGCATAACCATGGGCTGAAACTCTCAATAGCTTCTTTAAAGCTTCTTTTTAACTGATCTTGTAATGTAAACGTCCTTTATGGGGAGCTCAATATACATTTCAAGGAGAGAGACAGTGAAGCAGCTTTTAATGTGCACTTTATAACTAAATTATGTCTTTTAAATGGTGGTTTATGTATGTAGGGCTACAAGGAATTTGTGCTACCATAGTCACTAAGCAGTATACGTTTTTCTTTATGGGCTGTTGAATATTATAACCACAAAGACTTTGGTGTGGTTTATGTTTACACAGTACATCTGCACTGGCAAATGAAGGTGTGATTTCAGTACAGCTGAACACCCTTATGCTAATTTTACCCCAAATAATGGTAAAGATGGCACCTAAGCTGTCAGCAACCATGTTCATCCTTTCCCATCAACTCTTCCTCTGTGTATTACCCTCCCCTGAAGTCCATGTGGCCACCACTTCCTCATGTTGCCTCCCTCTGTTCTCCTCTTCCCAGGATCCCCCTTAGCCAGGCACAGAGCAACCCTGACTGGATTGGCATGTTTTAAAAGTTGTAGACAGTGGGTCAAAGACTTACTATAGGACCACTTGTTCAATTTTATTCCCTCTATGAAGTTCTGTTTCTGTGCTTTAGCTGAATTTTAACCGCAACCACAGTGTGACAGGTTGGCAACTTCCACTCCTCCTGGGATAGTGATGGGTGTTGTTTCTTTTCTGCACTTCTTTACACAAGACTATCTACCAAGCATTCCACGCACCCCAGGTGGGTGAGACCTAAGCCTGCCTGTTATGTATGGGACTGGGTGGCAGTCACTGGGGGAAGAAGCTGGCTGAGGACTTCACTTGGTTAGCAGACAGTAAAAATTTGAGAGAGAGCAAAGAATTGAGGCAAACACTTGGGAGTCCCAAGAGGTTTGTTGTAAAAGCAGCCAAGTCTGGGGAAGAGACCTGAGCTAAGCTTTGCCACCTTAACACTAGTTTCTTTTGAATAAAGCCAAACCCCAGGAATGAGCCTAGTTTGGACCCTAATGTATGTGCCGTCTGTAGTGGGAGAAAACACACACTGGGAGACTGCCTATTCACATACTACTTTCAATCTTAGGTTTCGGTAGATCTATTAATGTTTTCAATATATTCCGTTCCAAATTCCCTACCGCAGATGTATTGGTTTTCACATGATTTCCAAAGGTTGCTCCATCTGTCTGGTTTTATTTAGGGAGAGGACAAGCAAAACATTTAGACCATGGAAGCTGAATTCTTTGGTTTGGCTATTTCTAGGTGGAATCAGCATTGTGAGGTCTGGGATGAGTGTCTATGATGGGGCTAAATACCAGGTGGAATTAGCTTATTATGAAAGTGCTTGTCTGAATTATTCCTTTCCCCCCCCTTCTTTTCCCCAGCAAACATTAAAACTGCATAACAGAATAACTGATACATGCTGAATTATCATTTCTTACCTTTTTACTTTTGGATTATATTCTATAATATTTTTTCATTATTTTAGACTAGTAAGATTTTATGAAGTATAAAAAACATTAAAAATATGAAACACAAAAGTTAAAGATGTAAATTTGTGCATTTCTATCATCCTATCACTATATATCATGCATGTAATGGCTTAGGAAAAAAATGGATTTGCACAAGACTGAAGATATGCTAGGATTGTCAGTGGCCATTTTCACTAGATGTTACAGTTTTGCATGATAAAACAGAATTTGAAAATAGAAAGCAAACTGAAGAGTGTGTTGGTAAAGCAAAATTTAAATGCATAGATAAACAGAGTCATAACTGGAGTTTCTAGTTTAAGGGAGCAAAACCAATATTGTAAATATTTCATTAGTTAGTTGGTTTTAACGCTATTTGATTACAGCAATTGTAGATGAAGATGATTAAATATATAAGTTTTTATTTGGTTTTGTGTCTGTGTTCAGTATTTCTGATACTCCAGCTTTGTCTCAGCGTGATGACTAGGGGCTTGTATGTCACTATTGAAAAATAAGTAATAAGAGGGATCTGGTTCTAAATCAAGCCCTTGTACTTGGTGATAACTTTGCTCCAAACACCCACTTTGGCTTGCTAAGGAACCCACTTGTCTCCAGCCTTTGTATATGTAGTTCAGTAAATAGTTTAAAGTATTTTTACTTACTTTTGGCAACTGATTTCCATAATCACAGTAATATTACAGCGACGTTCTTAATGTCATTGGCCCAGTTGTTTTAACTCAGCCTCAGTAATGGTACATATCTAATTAATCCTGTAATAGGTTACTTCTAAAGCAGCAACATTCAACTTGTAGCAACTTACTCAGATTTTAGCTGTGTGTAAGTTCTGTGACATCCTGACGAAGCTCTGGCATGCAGCCAGGGAAGAAAATGGTAATTTATAAAACCAATGGATAATACCTGTATTTTCACTAGCAGCCAATTACAGTGAGTAAGAGTGCCATGTGGAAACAGAGTACAAATGTCACTAGACGACAGCAGCGATGCTATGAGCAGACTTTACAGAACTGGGAGTAGACATTGAATGTCAGCTATTTAACAGTCACAGCTAATACTGCTCATACTGGAACATATATTAAGCTGTTTGATTAATATATTAGCTCTGACTGTATAACAAGCCTAGCACAGGCTCTTGCGCATTCTGAATATTTAATCCATTTAACTTTGCATGATGACATGACAGGAGCCATTAAAACTTGAACACATACACTCTGGCAGACAAAAAGGCAGCTCTTCACATTGCTGGGAACAATTCACAGACAAAGGTGTCAGAACTAGACTGCTTAAGCTCGAGTTAAGATGAGGGCTACAAAATATCACCAATGTTATTAGTATAGCATATTTCTGAAAACAAACTCACTGAAGACTCAGTAACAATGTAAGGTTGAAGCAATAGCACTCTCCTGAACAAGTTTAACTCCATGTCTGTGAGAGAAAGGTTTGCTGGAAAGCCTTATTCAGTAACATGTATAAACATGTCTTCCCCATCTGTCTGCATTTTACTGGTTCTTGGATTCAGCAGG
>NW_009702857.1:158330-173246 GCF_000703405.1 Apaloderma vittatum
CTTTTTCCCTCTTCCTTTCCACTTACTAAAATGAAGCCCAATACAATTTCTCCAGCAAGTGTTCTCTCTCAACACTTGGATACATGGTACCATTTTAGAAATGTTCTCCCTTCACAGAATGTCCTACCTTATGCCGAGGTAGGACAAAAAAAAACATTTCAGCTTGAAAATATTCAAATGCCAGGAAGGAAAAAAACCTAAGGGAAGACCTTATCGCTCTCTACAACTGCCTGGCAGGAGGTTGTAGGGAGGTGGGTGTTGGTCTGTTCTCCCAAGTAACGAGCAATAGGACAAAAGGAAATGACCTCAAGGTGCTCCAGGGGAGGTTTGGATTGGATATTGGGAAAAATTTCTTCAGAGAAAGGGTTGTCAAGCATTGGAACAGGCTGCCCAAGGAAGTGTTTGAGTCACCATCTCTGTGGGGATTCAGAAGATGTGTAGATGTGGCACTCAGGGACCTGGTTTAGTGTGGACCTGGTGTTGCTAGGTTACGTTGGACTCGATGATCTTAAAGGTCTTTTCCAAGCTAAATGATTCTATGATTCTGCGGTCCTAATCTTACATATTTACAGCAAATTTTGCTCCACAGGGTACTGAAAAACTCAATTTACTAAATGAAAAAACTGAGTAATAGCCAGCTGCAAACAGGTATTAAGCACAGTGCAGATGTTCTTAATTTCAAGGAGCTAGTAGGATGGACAAGGCAGTTATGCATAGAGTGCAAACTGGAAGTAATTCCACTGAAGTCAATGGGTTTCATCATTTCATCATCTTAAAAGACAAGGTACAGGTTTCTGTTTCCATTGACATCAAAAGTAAATCTCCCAAATGCCCAACAACAAAAGTAGTTCTGTGTAAATTATGACATTGTCCTCAGATGCTGCTCCTGCTTTCACATACAAAGAAAGCTGAGGGACTGATGTTAAAAAAAGATAACAACACAAAGCTTGAAATCAGATCATTGAATTATTATATTAGTAGTTTATAATTCCAAGTACATGTCCCTAAATGTACTTCAGCTTCTTCTAAGCATTCCCCAGAGGACTTCTGAGTCACATGTGAACCACTTTTCTGTGTTAACCTTACAAATTCTGCCCTTCCTAAGACACCAGTTCTTCCCTTCTAACTTGCTGAGTATTTCCACTGAGAACCAAGAGTTAACCAACTATGCAAATTAACTCCAAACATATGACTAAAATTTAGAAATAATCTTGCCTGTTGGATGTATAAGAGGGAGGAGGAGGTGTCTGAAGCAGGACATGGGAAACATTTCAATTGCAATCTAAATAAATAAAGATAATACATAAAGACACATATGCTGTCCAGAAAGCAATCTGCACATTATGCTTTTGAACCTTCACACTTCTGTTTTGAGGTGCGTTAAAACATCTTACATTCCAATTGCCTCAGAAAGGCTAAATAAAATTTTACTCATGCACTAAAAGATTGGACTGTCACAAAGTGATGGATGGCTTTTCTATGTTCTATGTAGGGCATTTCAATACCATGGACTCCAAGTGCTCTTGATTAAAATGCGACATTCTTATTTAGGGTCCCGTCACTGCCTAAGCTCCAAACGATTATCATTTACCTGCACTGGTGCTTCCAGTGACAAAATACTTACCAAAATGTATAAAATACTAATTACTTCAGTCACTTTGATAGAGGCATAAAACACCCTAAAGCAAAGCTCTATTACACTGTGTGAGGGTTTGAATTCAAAATTTAAGATGCAGCCAAAGGGAGAGTAAGATTTTAATTACATTCCCCAACTTGCAAACATTTTTTGAAAACTTAGGGGAAAAAGACCTAGCAATTTCTTGACACAAGAACTCCCTTCTTACTAGTACTGCTCATTTAAGGAGAAAAAAAAAAATCCAGAAAAACTCAAGTGTACATTGTTCTCTTCAAAATTATTAAACTTTCAAAAAGAGACTAGCAAGCCTCAGTAAAAAGCTTTGATTTCTTCTCAAGAGATTTCAGATGCCAAACATGTTTTTCCATTTAAAAACTTTCAAGCACTATGATAGACAAAGTTTTATAACTTGCAGATATTTCAAGGAAAAAAGAATTACTATTTTCTATGGGGAAAAGGCTCAAATAAAATGTAATTGGGACGCAACTGTGAATAGCTTCACACTATCCCAGAAAAGCTTGGTTTAATTTGCATTTGCCACAAATCTCCGTTTGGCCTAAATAATTGCAAAGGTTCTCTCACTTTTAGATTTCATTTAGTAGATTGGGACTATTCCTTGTTTGTAATGTTTGAGAGTTTTCTTTATTAACAAAATTGTTACTTGGACAAATTCAGGAGCGGAACGGCATGCTGAAGCAGCTCTGGAGCTAAAAATTTCAGTATATATAGAATGAAAAAGTTCATACCTCCACCAAGGGCAAAACTGAGCCCAGGTAACACCATATTTTGATTCCTCAAGGAAAAAAAAGTCTTGTAAATTGATGGGCCTTAAGGCTGAAAATGAATGGAAGCATAGTAGTAAAAAAAACCTTAGACTAAATCACAATTGAATTTTTATAAAAACTGCCTGTATGTTCCTTTCTCTATAAGAAAAATTCAGTTCAGTTAAGGATTTTGGCTAAACTGCTTCTTTAAGTCTAAAATACAGCATTTGATATAGAACAGTTAAGGTCAAATTATTTCTTGAGAAAAGACTGGAGGATTACAATATGCTCATGTGCTGTTAACATTGTAATGCTGCTCAGGGAGCAAATAAAAAACCCTCTGTCAAATAACAGGCTTCAGCCAAGGTAGGAGAAGGATCCAAATCCATTCATCTGTGTGTGACTGAAGCAGGGACAAGGAAAGTGAAAAGACAGTGGCTCCCATGGCTGATGGGAAAGCAATTCCATTCTGCAAAAAACACTCAGTTTCCTGATTCTAGTTTATTCTGTAAAACATTATCCACAGGAACCAGTGTTTGGGTAACAAATAAAACCAAAAGAGCATTTCTTCAAGGAAAGGCAATTAATTAGCTTTTAATACAGGAGTATCTTTCTTCCACAGTCCCTATTCTATCTATTTTTCTTAGGAAAGATAGTCTTAGACTAGTCAAATTTTATGTCCAGATGTTACAGACTAACTGGTTGGTGGCTGGTCCAGCCCTGACCCTTTACACTAGTAGACTGATACAGAAAACCAAACCTTACTTTTGCATTTTTCCTATTTTTTTTTCACATTTTGGAACTTCCCTCTGTCTTGTCACTTTTAAGCAAATAAAAATTCTATTTCTATTACATTTCTGCTAATTACATCTACTGCTGCCACGATGCATTAGCGAACACTAGCAGTTGTACTGCAAAGGCTTAGCACTGCAGTCTGAAGTGACTCAGGGGAAGGTTTTTCCATTCGCGTACAGGTACTTAAGACTGTCATACTCAAACATAATGCCAGAGAGACAAACGTTAGGCACACTGACATACGGAACATTCCACTTCTAAAGCAATTGAGAATAAAAATATTCTTTCTATAAACCTTCAAGTAGTTATCAAAGGTGTAATCAATCAGAGAGCAGTAACTGAATGAGATGCTCCAAAGATCTTTAAAAGAAAACAAGGAAAGAAACTATAGCTTAGTTTTTAAAAATCTCCAGATTACAGATGTCAACTTTTGTTTCATATTATGGGACAAAAAAATCTAGCTGTACGTGGCCTATATACTACATCCACTTTCCTTCGTCTAGCAAACTCAACACCAACCATTCCTGCTTTCAATAGCACACCAGGTCTCCTGTACTCAGCAAAACTGTAGGTGCATTATCCTATGGATACTTACATTTAACTGCATAATAAAAAAAACCCTGATGACTGAACCAAAATAAACATACGGCAAATTCTAATTTAGATGAAAATAAGGTAATACAAGTAGCTATTGTAGACTATGTTGAAGCTGCTTGGAAGTAAAAGAGAGGAGAATGTTGGACAGTGATGATAATTTCAAGGCAAATTTCTGAAATATTTCTGCAGGAACATTTGTACAAGTAGGTGGTTGTTTACTCAACTATATAAGTTCTGTGGATATACACTTCACCCTAACACTAAACACTGAAGTTGAGGAACTGCAGCATATCTGAAAAGCAACAGACAGTTCAGCATTGTGCTTATCAACTTGTATCCCAACTGCCTTTTTTGCTGGACTTGAAACAGAAGAGAACTATTAAAAGACCTGACATTTCCACTATGTTAGAATTAGTGAAGGTTTGATATTTCCTCCACAGTCATAAGTGAGAAACACAGTATTTAATATTTTGTCCCAGGTTTAATGGGGTATTTTAAGAAGTTTCCCACAAATAAAAAATCACCTTTTGGACAGATGGAATTCTGTGGCTGCAACAAAAGGCAATTCTGGCTGCAGCAAACAGGTTTAACAAAAATTAAGGAGAAAACTGACTTTCTCTGACTTGAGAAGATTTAAGGTTGTTAATGTGAGACTCAAACTGGCATGGCTAGTTGTAGACTATGTAAACAAAGATAATCAACTTATGGAGTAAGGACTTTCCAGCTCGCTACATTTGTTTGAGGAGCCTGAACACACTGTGCATACCTCAAGAAAAAATGGCCTTCTATTTGAGTTTGTTATTTTGAAAGTTAATCTTGCTGTAAGAACATTGTGCTGTTCCTCCCAGTGAAAAGCTGTTCAGCCGTTGTCACAGTGTGGGGACAATTAATCCTGTCTAAAAGTTATCGACTTTTGGTCTTCATTAATAAAATGTTGGGGAAAAATGCCCCACTGAGGTACCCTGACCTGCCTGCAGAAGAAGTGTATGACGGCATGTCCAGGGAGGGGACGCACCCATCTTAATCACATAAATCAGACCACTGAAATGAGACACGGTAACACTGAGTCAGGGAGACCGGAAGGAGTTCTGGGAGGTCACTTGTCCATCTCCTGCTCAAGGACGGTCAAAACTGACCTTGGCCCACAATGATGAGAGCTTTGTCCCAGCAGGTCCAAGGACAGATTCCATAGCTCTCTGGGCAACTCTCTGTCTCCCTAGTTAGAAATCAATATTCTAGAAAATAGAAAATACTGGTTTTATTAACAAAAAGCTCTTTTGCTCATAAGCAGTCATATAACTCTTGTTAATTACTGCCCTAATTTCTGCATGTTCCATTTTAACAGTATTTTACTGTAGTCCTGATGGGCATAAACGTAACAAAGTTTCTAGGCAAGGGATCATCTTTTATTAAATGTACCTGTTTATGTGGAAAAATAAGACAAGCTTCTAGATGGAGTGCATAATAATATACAACTGACTCAATAGAAAGACTATTTTTATGCCACATAACTTTTCATGTAGTTTCCTACAGAGTTTTAACTCCCTCCTCCTTTCTCCTAGATGTTAAGGATCTTTGTAACAGTTAAGTATTTTCATAACAGTCTCTCCCTTTCCTGATTAACATCCTTTGTCCTCCTGGGATGCCACTAACCTTTTCTTCAGACGTAGTCTACTTGATACATACCTAACCAAACTCTAAGCAGGTGTTCTGTATTTAGCTTGGGAAGTTTCTGTTTCATTTTCAGTTTTGAAAAAGGACGTGTATGCTTGAAAGCTTATTTGATTTTTTCCATTATCCACACCTGTTAACCTTGTCTAATTTATGCAGAAACTATCATAGATGTCCCAGTCTTTTGTGCCTTTCTTCTCATTCTTTCACTAACTCAGAAAAGCATAAATCCAAGGAAACTGTAAATAAGGCTGTTATGATAGGCACACTGCATCCTTATGAACATGGGAGTAAGTAGTTCCACACGCATGCCAACACTGTAAGGTCAGAAAAGTAAAAAAACTAACTTTCTTAAAACTGTAGAAGGTTTCACCTCTAGGCCTGTGGATGTTAGCAAGGTTAGATATCTTTTAAAATTATGTTAGATTTTATGTAATTCACGTATTAGGTTGTGCACAGAAGTACACAGAGGTTTGATATTTTGTCTATTTAATGAAAATTAAGAACATATGATATATAACAAATAATTTTTCTCTGCTAAATAAATTACAAAAGGATAGATATGATACTAGAAACCTCTCTTCATATGGTAAATCCTAGCACTGGCCTGCAATGCTTTGGAGGAGGATTTCTCTTTTAATTCCCCACAGCAGGGTCTTATAATCAGCAAAGAAAATTTTTCTTCCTGAGTCAGCCAGCGCTTGCATCCTGGGGCAGGATGATTACAAACCATGTAACTTCCAGATATTGACCCCTCCCAGAATGATGGACTCTGCTAAAGTTTAATTACATATTACTCACAAAATAGGTTCCTTCTATCCATTTCAAATTTGTCTCTTGAATTAACATCAATGCATTTTTATTACAACATAAATACATGTTATTACATGACATGACTATATATATATATACACCTTTTGGCTAGAGTTTTGGAAGGAAAAGGTTTCTGATCCCTGTTGGCACAACTGTGTAGGCTGCATTAAAATTATTGTTAGACAAAAAATGTGACAGAAATAAATACCTAAAAGACATAAGCAGACCATCCTGACAACTGTGTTCACTACCAGACCAAGAGTCATTCTCTTTGGAACAGGCAGAACCCCCATGCTTGCCTGTAGAGGAGAAAACATTTGCTTGCTCCCCTCCCACCACACCAGGCTGGCTTCCAGCCTTGGGGATTAGGGTAAAAAAGAGTTTGAATCCCCTCAGGCAGTGGCAGGAACAGGACCAACTTCAAGTGGATGATACAGTGAGCACTTGTAAGGACACATGATATAAAAAGCAAGTAGCAGTGCCATAAGTGTGACTGCTGTTTTACTTTTGAAAGAAAGGATTTATCAGAAAGGCAGATGTTCATGGTCCTGAAGCCCAAGCCTAAATCTCCAGTGAGAAACAGAATTAGGACTAGTCCATAGTATTTCCCACTACCTTATTTTGGTAACATCTCACAGAGCTTGCTGGAGTTTGTACAATCAGCTGAGGTACTTAGAGACTGACAGACAAGCAGTATGACAGCTGGAGCTGTTACCCTCCAGGTCTTCCCTCAGGCAGGGACAGTGGATCTGCTAATGAATCAGATCTTGGACTGCCCCAGTTTTCATTTAGTTTGTTACAGTAAACTAAGGAAATCTGCAGCTCAGAGTATCTAAGCTCATGAAATGTTTGCTTGTAATGGAAAAGCGGTTTTCCTTGTGATGTGGTCCTGTTTCTTCCTTGTGCTACCTCCAACACGTTAGACCTCCCTGTGAATTAGCCCAGTTCACCAACACAGCTTCCTGGGAGAGGGTGAAGGTTTGATTAAGTTAGTCTTCTGGCTAATGACCTCTAGCAATGGCTGAGCAGGTCCGGGGAGTACCAAAGCTGGTATGATGCAGGGAGCAGGACCATGCAGCTGAGACTTAAGAGAACCATAGAATCATTCAGGTTGGAAAAGACCCTTGGGATCATCAAGCCCAACCATTAACCCTACTCTGCAAAGCTCATCCCTAAACCATATCCCCCAACACCACACCCAGGGATGGTGACTCAACCACCTCCCTGGGCAGCCTATTCCAATGTCTGACTACTCTTTCTGTGAAAAAATTTTTCCTAATATCCAGTCTAAACTTCCCCTGATGCAACACGAGGCCATTTTCTCTCAGCGCCCCCCCCCCGGCCACACGTTCCCAATCCTGTAGCATTGCCTGGGGTTGTTGTGGCCCAAGTGCAGGACCTGGCACTTGGCCTTGTTGAAGCTTGTACCGTTAACGTTGGCCCATCGATCCAAAATGTCGAAGTCTCTCTGTAGGGCCTCTCTACGCTTGTGCAGATCAACACTCCCACCTAACTTGGTGTTGTCTGCAGACTTACTGATGATACATTCTATCTCCTTATCAAGATCATCAATAAAGCTGTTAAACGGAAATGGGCCCACCACTGAGCCCTGAGGAACACCACTTGTGCCAGCTGCCAGCTGGATTTAACTCCGTTGACCGTACCGTTAACGTTGGCCCATCGATCCAAAATGTCGAAGTCTCTCTGTAGGGCCTCTCTACGCTTGTGCAGATCAACACTCCCACCTAACTTGGTGTTGTCTGCAGACTTACTGATGATACATTCTATCTCCTTATCAAGATCATCAATAAAGCTGTTAAACGGAAATGGGCCCACCACTGAGCCCTGAGGAACACCACTTGTGCCAGCTGCCAGCTGGATTTAACTCCGTTGACCACCACACTTGGGGAGCGTCCATCCAGCCAGTGCTTTATCTAGAAGATCATACGCTCATCCAAGCCATAAGCAGCATGTTTTTCCAAAAGAATTCTGTGGGGAACAGTGTCAAAGGCTTTTCAAAAGTCTAACTAGACAATATCCCCAGCCTTTCCCTCATCCAATAGTCATGTCATGTTGTCATAGAAGGCGATCAGGTTCATCAGGCAGGACCTGCCTTTCATAAACCCATGCTGACTGGGCCTGATCCCCTGGTTGTCCTCTATATGGCGTGTCATGGCACTCGAGATGATCTGCTCCATGACCTTCCCTGGTACTGAGGTCAGACTGACAGGTCTATAGTTTCCTGGGTCCTCTTTTCTGCCTTTCTTGTAGATGGGTGTTACATTTGTTACCTTCCAGTCCATTGGGACCTCCACAGTTAGCCAGGACTTCAGGTAAATAATGGAAAGTGGCTTGGTGAGCACCCTTGGGTGTAACCCATCTGGCCCCACAGACTTATGTGCATCTAAATGGCAGAGCAAGTCACTGACCACTTCCTCTTCAATTGTGATGACGTCAATCTGCTTCCTCTCTCTTGTCTCCTAGCCTGTGAGGCTGGGTGTCCAGGGAACAGCTAGTTCCACTGCTAAAGCCTGAGGCAAAGTAGGCATTGAGCACCTCAGACTTCTCATCCTTTGTCACTATGTTTCCCTCTGCATCCAATAAAGGATAGAGGTTTTTCCTAATCCCCCTTTTGTTGTTAATGAATTTATAGAAATTCATTATGGGGGTGGGTAAGAGAGAAGAACATAACAGGAGAATGGGACTGTCCTTTTCAATCATGAGAAGCTAATAGATTGCCTAATTGAGCCTCTTAAAGTCACAGGTGTGCTTTGCAGGGAGACAAGACATGCTGTTCATGGATATGAAATCTGCCGTGAGGGCCAGGGATATTTTACAACATGTAGTGTCACAACTTTTACGGCTTTCTGCAGGTCTAAATAAATAGCCAGTGTCTTCATTCTCTTTTCTTGGAATGCTTAAAAAATGTGTCCAAAACCCTTTCAGGCTACCAAATTAATATTTGTATTAGAGTTCCTAATCCAAAATTAATTCATTTATATAACTATATACTAAGTACGAAATAATATACTAAATGATATACTTATGATATATAGTACTTATGATATAATATATATAATACTTATGATATATAATAACTGAAGTTATTACATAATACAAGCATTACACTTTACAAAAGAGTGAAAAACAGTCTGACATCTCTTCAAATCCGTAATATCTAAACAGTTAAATTATTCTGAGTTTTCTTTTGTTAATCTGAACCTTTTAATGCACTAACTGGATTCTGAGATTGCATTTTAGGAGCACTACCTCTCAGAAAAAATGTCATGCCAAAATACATGAATGCAGTGATTTAGATTGCTTTTTCTCTTTCAAAAAATAACCTCTCTTATTTTGTCTCCTTATGCTAGAAGCAGTGAAGCATCTTTATTATCTCTTCTAAGTTTCTTGCATATTTATTATGAATCCTGAAATTAAGTGTGCGCACAGTAAGACTATCCATTTTCTGCTAGCATAATGAAAAACTAGGATGAGAGGAGAAGGGTAAAAAAATTACTGTCGTCCCTTTGTACATAGTCAGTACATATGCTTTTTTCTTTCTACAATATAACACATCTGTGTTTACTCTAAATGTAAAATCTAATCATATTTGGTTGTGATGTTGGTAATTCTCTGAGACTGGCATAGTCTGGTTTGGAAATTCACATCCTTTTATGATTACAGATCATCTAAAGCCTTCAATATGTGACAAATGTCAAGCAAAGTCAATTCTTAGTGCTCAGTTTTGACAGTTTCCCTTTTAATGTAGATTGCTTTCTAGAAGAAATTCACTTTTTTTTTTTTAAAAAAGCTAAACTTAAAACACACATAACTTTGGCCAGATTTCCCTAGAAAATCTGCTCATTGTCTTTTAATTAGCATTTTTTTTCCCCATTGGGGACTGGAGGGATTCTGGTTCTTTAACAGATTTGACTTCAGTTGTGCAAGTGACGAAAACTGGTACCTCAGGACTCTTTTCTGGCAAGAGTACAAAATCCCCACAGAAGAAGAGATGCTATTCACTGTCTGCTCTGTCACAGAAAGCATCTTTGTGGTCGCACGTCTGGAAGGATTAGGAGATCTAAGCAGTGACCCTCCAATGGCTTCATACAGAGAAGTGCAAGTCTGGAGGATTTGCAGTGCCCTGTGGTCTGGTGACAGGCAGTGTGATGCCACAGTGTGTTACCCCTCTGTGGAACAGCTATCTCAATTTAAACAAGACCTGCTAAAACTCTTCTTAAGACGTGGCAATTGATTTTAAACTGGCTGCTGGTTTTGTAAGAGCTGAGACTCTTAGGTAGGGTGTGGATAAGCATGCAAATGGCTGAACTTGAAGAGCTCACCTCAGCGGTTCTTATCAGTAACTAGCAATTGACCGCAACATATCATGATATCTATACCTTATCTAATGAAAGTGTCATTTAAATAAATTTAATTAGGTTTAAGTTAACATCTCCTGGGAGCACATTATATCTTTTATCATTCCAGGCAAGCAGTAGCTTCAGATTGGCACTGCTTCATTGGTTAAATTCATATATTTTCAGTTTCTTAACCTCAAGACCTGAGAGATGTCAAAAAAAAATAAAAATAGTCTAGTCTAGAAAAAAATGACGTGATAGCCTTTTAATAAACTGGCAAATATGTATGTACTTACATCTCCCTACTATCATGCTGTTCAGGATCCTGCTACCTCTTTCAGGGCAGGTGGACTGGTGAGAAACGCAACTTCTTCATTAAATTTCCAAGTACAGAAGAAAATCATGCTTTTCTGTTACAGAAAGTCTCTTATGGAGTAGTGTTGTAATAATTAGAATAAGTTTAGTGTTATATTGACTGGAGTAAACAGGGTCTAAATTTCTAAGTAAGTAATTTTTAATTTTAGATTAGTAAGTTATACTGTGACACACTAGAAGAGGTACTTGTCCCAAGAACATAGTGAGAGCAGCAGTTCATCTCAGTTTTAGTAGTACTCACTGATTCTGTTAAACTCACTCTCCCTAACCTAATTTTTCAGGAAATTACAGCCTGATCAAATGGGCCCTTTAAAACAAAGTTATTTTAAAATTGATTTGATGGCTTCCTACTTACAGTGATAGGCTTGGTAGAACAGCGTAACAGGAGAATTACTGATGGTTTAGAGTCCAATTCCATGCTATTTATGTACTAGGGTAAGCTCTCTGTCTTTAGCGGACAGCTTCTCAGTACATAACAGTAACCACGTGAATATGTATATATTTAAGTCTTCTTGCTGAATGTATAGCTGTCTGTCAGAACTCTAATCTGATGATCTTCAGTTTACAATATAAAACATCCAGATAAATTTTTTAAAAAAATCAGTTCTAAGTGTATCTTAGTCATTCCTTTTATTTTTGTATTGTTGCATGAGAGGAGCTTATTTAAGAGGATGGTAACTTTAAATCATTTGGATTTTATTTTCTAAAATCATTGCATGGTTTCTGTTTTTAAGCACAGAACAAGAAATTCAGAGTGTTAAAAGTACACATATGTGAGCTAGTTACATAAAATGAAAGTTGCTTGTAGTACTCAAGCAATATTCAGTCAGAGATAAAATCCATTTAATAATTTAACTCTTAAATACCACTGCAGAAGAGCAAATTCAGTCTTTCTTTTCTAAATGTACCAAGACCTGCTGTTACTACAATGATGGAAATGCAAGAAGTGAAAACTTTCTATGTGTATTTCTGTAGTTTGCAGGGCAGTTCACAACAATTCAAAATGCAGGATGAAACATGGTGTCATTCTCAAAGTAAGGCGTTTACTGTACTTCATCATGGAAGTCTGAAGTTTTTTCACAAATAATGTAAGTAAATATAAATGCGCCATAATATTTAGTATATTTTCTCTCTGTAATTGTCCTCTGACAAAATTAGAGACTTTTTTTTTTTAATTTCCAAATCATTCTCTCATCTCACTGCAAATTTTATCATTAAAGCTTGCTAGCTGACACAGGCAAGCATTTTGCTTCATCAATTACATCTTGATGTAGAATATATCTTTTTAAAAGCTTCCTGCCACTGTATAATCTATAAAAATAATGGTCGGAACAGTAAGGTAGAGGAACTGGTGGCATTTTAAGATCAATGCCAAAGATTCTATCCCAGGTTAAGTTACAGTCGTTAAAAAGAGTAGAGATCTGGAGACAAGTCTGCACTAGAATCAGCAATGGAGCCAAACCAGCGCGGCAGCTATTGGGAATCATTGGGCAAGGACATCTGACTGCGCAGTGCTATATAAACCACTAAACAGCATTGGTTTTGACACATGAATGTTAACATTTAATATACATAATAATTCTCAACAATAAAAATCTGCTGCTGCAGCAAAGACTGAGCGATTTTTCAGTGGCACAAACTGCATGGGAGGAATAATTGTGTAATGCTGATTAAAGTGACGTAATCGATTTGCAATCATGCTTTCCTGTAAACTCGCTTTTAATTTTACATTTGGTAAATACAGGCATTATATCCAAAAACCACGTAGACATGACTGACAAGCCTTGTGCGCAATGTGCTTCCAAAACAAACATGACTCAATACCTTTGGGTCAGTAACTCATACAAACGATGAAGAATTTTTTCGGTAATGTTCCTAAAGCGTATCTTAGAGAAAGTAGCAATTCATATGTTGGAGAAACATAATCAAAATTAGGTTTATGAAAATCTGTATGCTGTGTGATAATTGTGCCTTCTTGTAGGATACACTTAGTTACTCAGACTAGTTGATTACATTGCAATACTTCAGCAAATTTGTTATATAAAAATGTAAACACATTTTTGAAATTGACAGACCAGCGTGTCTTTCAGCAGGGGCACTGTGATAGCTACTTGTGACATAAAGCACGTAGAAGAAGAACAAACTATGTGATTGTGGAACTTACAAAAAACCCTTTTTGTTTAATTTCATAGTGATGGAATCACAGATGTGGGTAAGTTCACAGTTGGCACAACATGAAATGTATTTTCATGTAGGCCAGGCACGAGGCTCTCAGCAGAATTACCAGTTAATATAAAATGGGAAGTCCCCACATCCTAAGTTGACCCTTGCAAGTAGTTACAAACCTCTCTGGCATGGATCCTCTTACTTACAGTTTGCTAGTTAACTAAGGAAACAATTCACTGTATTTGTTTCCCAATGACAGTTTAATAGATTTGACTTCTGGAAGGCTAAAAATAGGCTGTGAAAGGTTGTTTAAAAATATCAAGGGGGTTAATTAGAAAAGTGAATAGTCACGGGACTAACAAGTGCTATGTCCAAACCTGTGCTGAAAGTGGTGTGTGGCAGAGGCATGTATCTATCAGATCGTCAGATAAAAGTGCCCAATGATCAATGTTTCTGACTCAAAAAATGTTACTTGTTTGGAGTTTAAAAACAAAACAAAATAAAAACCTCACAATGACTGGATATTTGGTATACAATATATTCAGAAATAGTAGTTAAAATTCATGGATGACATAGTCCTTGATTGGCTGAGCCACTTAAAGATTGGATAAGTTATAAAATAGAGCATTGTTTGTTCACTGGCTGTATTTTGAATAGCTCAGCAGACTAGAACTATTGAGTATTTTATTGTGTCCCATGTTTTCTTATTCAAAAGAAGTCCATTACTCAGGAATTAACAAAATAATTTGTAAGGACTTCTGGAGGTTAAGATTAAATAAGGTACTGCAGAAGAAAGTGCCCAATGATCAATGTTTCTGACTCAAAAAATGCAAAGCCCCCATTTCATTTTCATTTGAACTGACTTCCTCTGGAGCTAGTCAGCAACACTGAATGTGGTTGCTAGAAGATCAACAAGCTGTTTCTTGTGTCACTCCTAAGGCTACACATTTTCTGAGACTCCTTTTTTTTTTGTTTCCTTACAGGATTGATCTGCACTGCTGAAGTCAGTAAACGTGTATGCTGACTTGGAGATAATGTTGAGAAATTACTTCTTTCTCCAATGAAATCACTTGTGAGAAGAACTGCAAAAACTGTTTAGCACACACTATCAAAACCCAGTCTAAGAAGTCATGGATTGTGTCATAATACTGGCAGCTGTCCAGAGGCTTAAGTTTGGTGTGAACTTCATAAAACAGTTTTGAGGCTGAAGGGTTTGGGGAAGTTTAGGTTTTTAAAATAAAAGATTTTATGCATTGTTAAATTATATCTATCCATATATAGTGGTTTATATCTGCATACACACAAATGCACACGTGCACAGAGCAGTCCTCCCGGGAAAATCCAGACTGTTCTTTCTAGAAGAGCTTGAAAAAGTTGTCAAACATGACCATGCCAGGGAGTAATTTGTCACAGTTGCAGTGCAGTTTGTTAGCTACATTAAGCACTACATTCATACTCCCTCTCCTAGGGATAAACCCACCAGAAAAGAACCTATGTAACTGCCACAGGGTGAAAACAAGCATTACAGGAGCATCATTCAGAATGAGCAAGGGTTTGTGTCTGTGCTCTGGCGTGTGTGCAATGGCTTTTAATTGTCTGGAGAGAAGATCTGCTGAAAAATGAAGAACCCTTCCCCTGACCTGACGGTTCATGTGAAAACAAGCAACCAGCGGGCAGCAGGGCACACTCTGTAGCCACGCTACTGTTACAGTTCATGAAATATTACTGAGAAGAATAATTT